>NC_043701.1:26977105-27095720 GCF_006229205.1 Suricata suricatta
GCCTAAACCCGCACCTTTAAATGCCACTCGTACCACGTGATCCCCAAGCCCCCACTTCCACAGGCATCTCATCCCATCACTCCAGACCTGCCCACACGCTCAAACGGACAGGGACTTCAGTCATCATCTTCCTCAGCACCTGCTCCTGCTGCATTCCTGTCCCGCTGTGTGGCACTGCTATCCACCCAAATGGCCAGCCCAGGAGCCCAAGTGTCAACATAGACGTCTCTCTTTTGTTGCCTCCTGCCCCCTAGGTTTAGTCAGTTACTATATTCAGTGGAGTATGTACTTCCTTAGTCTCTGCTCTATCTGTTTTGACCCCTTTACACTGACGCAGAGTTCACAGTTTAAATTTGTGTCATTTTGTTTTATTTTATTTTATTTTATTTATTTTGAAAAAGAGAGTGAGTGAGAGAGAAGGGCAGAGATAAATGGAAAGAGAGAATCCTAAGCAGGCTCCATGCTCTGAGCTGTCAGCACAGAGCCTGACGTGGGTTCGAACTCACAAACTATGAGATGTGACCTGAGATGAAGTCAAGAGTCAGCCACTTCACCAGCTGAGCCACTCAGGCGCCCGTGTATCATTTTGTTTGTTTTTAAATGGTAGTAACAACCTCCCAGCTGGTCTTCCCCCCACCAGCCTGGATGGCCCAGAACCCACCTTTCTCTTGGTTACACAGGTCATATTTTCAAAACTTATATAAACATCCTGCCGTTCCTCCTCTTGGAATTCTTTGATGCTCCCAAGACTTTCCTAATTAAGGCCGCATTCCTTAGCCTGTGTTAAGTTGCTCGGATTGGGCTTCGGTGACTCTCAATTCGTCCCAGCTTTTTTTAATTCAGAAGTAGAAAATCGTATGAAGTTTTTGAAAGGCATCTTACTCATGCCTGCCTCTGCGGCTCAGATAGGCACATAGTCTGGCCACGGGCAAGTTGGTAAACATGATAATTTGGTCAAAACCTAATTTCCAGTTTTGGTATACCACAGCGACGGCTCACAACCCCTGTCTATATGGGAGATGGCCTTTTAGCTGCCAGTCATTCAATCAGTTCTTGTAAAGGCTTTTTGGAAGAGCTACAAGTCAGAATAACTCAAAGGGGTGGGTTAAAACCAACTCTATACCCAACACCAGAGGACTGATCAAAATAACCTAAGTATCCAACAGTTACCGAACTTTCTTAAATAAAATACGGTGGGTTATATAAAGGTAGGTATGCCCTCTTCCTTTTTTTGTAGGAAACACAGTAATATGTATATTTAAATATGCATCAAGGAGAACCTAAAAGAATACACACTAAAGGGCCATCAGTGGTTGTTCCGTGTGGCTGGTTTTATGAGGATTCTTCAAGTTCTTTGGCTTCTCTGTATATTCCGATTTTTCTTAATGACCACAGACTATTATTGTAAGAAAGTAGGCCATGCAGAAACTATACAATAGTTCTATTTTCAATTCACCAAAATTATCAATACTATAAAAAAAAGACTGAAATATTACCTCTTTACCGAATCGTTGTTTTTATGGAATTATATTATACCCTATGAGTTTCAACTATTTTCTATATTGTCCTGTTTCCACAAACTTAAATATCCTTCCTTGTTCCCTAACCCCATCCTGTGACTCTTTTTTTAGCTTGATATCTTCTGTCTTCTTTAAATGTCCAACTCATGTGTCACCTTACTTGAGAACCTCTACTAGACTCCTTATCTGCTCTTGGTCAAGGGTCTATGGTGACCTGTGGCTCACAAGTTAAATCCATCCAACACCTACTTTTGTACAGCCTGTGAACTCAGAAGAGCATTTATATTTTTAAATGGTTGAAAAAAATTAAAAGCAGAAAGTTAACAACTCATGAATGTTATATGAAATCTAAATTTGAGTGTCTATAAATAAAGTCCTATTAGAAGACAGACATGCTCCACTCATTTCTATACTGCCTATGGCGATTTTTGCCCTGCAGGGGCAACATTGAATAGTTTTGACAGACACCAAATGGCCCATAAAGTCTAAAATATTTACTCCTTAGTTCTTTATAGGAAAAGTCTGCTGACACTAACTTTAGATGATTAGGCTTCCTCAGTGCCCACATAGGATCCTACACTTGCCTCTAACTCAGATCTTACCGCATATTCAGTAAAGGATGGTTTTCTCAGGATTCCCATTGCTTTAACATGGAGGACACTTTCTAATTTAACCCGGTCTCCCCAGCACTGAGCAGTATCTTAAACATGGGAGGCGCTTGATAAGGAAATGCATGACGCTTGCAGAAACAGTATTAACCTAAACTCCCTTGATTAGAATGTAAGGTACATGATGGGTGGCTCAGTCGATGAAGCATCCAACTTATGCTCAGGTCATGATCTTGTGGTTCACGAGTTCAAGCAATGCGTCGGGCTCTGTGCTGACAGCTCAGAGCCTAGAGCCTGCTTCAGATTCTGTGCCTCCCTCTCTCTGCCCCTCTTCCACTTGCACTCTCTCTCAAAAATAAATAAAAAACATTTTTAAAAATTTTAAAAGAATGTAATGTACATGAGGACACAAATTTTATCTCCCTTGCTGTGTATCCTCAACATCCAGAGAAGTTTCTGGAATGTTCTAGGCAGTTGGAAAATATTTGTGGAAGCTGTTATGTGCAGCAATGTTGATACCATATTTCTGAGTTTTTTTAATTCTTAGATCAATTGTTAGTCTTTCAGATCATGCTATTTGATCATTGCTGAAAATAAAGGTCCACCTCCCAAGCCTCAGAGAAACAGAGAAAAGACAGTGTTAAGTGAGTCACGAAGGGAAGCGGCGAAGGGGCCTTCTCTGGAACTAGTAGATCTACCCTACTGCTCGGTGCATCTCAGTAGAGGCTCTTTCTTTCACTCCTGCAGAGCAACTACGTGAGGGCCGGTATTAAATCAACATCCTGCTGACACGGAGTTATTAAATACTGGTGGCAGCACGGCCCTCGGAGCAGAGCGGACTCAGCCACCTGGCCCTCTTTCAAATCGGGATGATGGGTACTTCAAGAGATTAATGTGCAAATATAACTCAGAGCCTAAACCCTTCATCTGATCTTGGACACTCTTCTCCCGGTGAGCTGAGAGCTCTTGATAGAGGATGAACTAATTAGTTTTCATATAAACTCTAGGAGTTTGCAGAAGGATAAACTTGAGTCCCTGTCCTGTGCTGACTAGAGAGAGTCATGACACCTCCAATGTTTACAGGATCGTATTCTGAACGACCATTCTAGAAATGGTTTTCCTGAACACTACACTCAGTCTCTGATCACATCACATCTGTTGTGATGGGCTTTGTATTTTGTTTTGTAGATTGAACGTGAGGGTCCATGTCTTTATTTACATTTTGTGACGTTCCCAAGAAGTGCATACTGCTCTATCTCAGGCCCAAACATTTCCAGCAAGGTAGATTGATATTTATTTATTTATTTGTTTGTTTGTTTATAAATGCTTATTTTAGAGTGGGCGAGGGGGAGAGAGAGGGAACTCCAAGCAGACTCCACGCTATCGGTGCAAAGTCCGATGTGGCACTTGACCCCACGGAACTGTGAGATCATGACCTGAGCTGAAGTTGGATGCTAGCTGACTGAGCCACCCAGGCATCCCAGACATCCCTAGCAAGGTAGACTTTTAAATGCAAAGGTCAGAATATCTGTTTGCCAATCACTCACTTCTGGTGAGAAGGCCTGGCCAGTGCCCCAGCCATATGGCTCTCAGCAGCCCAGATTGCTACCCTTTTCCTCCTCACTCCAGAGAACTGCCAGCACTGGCTTTCTGGGATTCATACATGGTTTTATCAACCCTGATTTATCAGGAACCATTTGCCCCCTGCCTCATCATGATGAAGTCGGAAGTATTTCCAGTTTAGAAGAGCCTGGTCCTCATGCACATCCAAGGGTGATGAGAAAAGACATTTGGCCTTGGCTTTCTGTTCTAAATAAACACACACACACACACACACACACACACACACGTCTTTTAAGAACCTACATTTTAGCTTTTTGTTTGTTCACATAATCATAATGAGCATGACTGTGAACACTAATGAAAAAGAGTAAAAATAGTGAAGTCACAAAAATAGAAACTGAAATCTCCATCACCGTTGTAAGAATAGGGGCCCTTTAGAAGGTTTGATTCTGGAGGGGCGCAGGGAGGTGATATAATGTACAAAGGGCGCAGGCTTCACAGTCAGAGATACGCATGGTCACATGCAACCTTGGCTTCTTTGAGCCCGCTGCCTCCCTGAATGGTTTCCTCATCTCTAAAATGGGGACAGCCCCTTTTAACATTTTTGTGAAAAGTATTCACGAGACAATTTAGATAGTTCAGAAGATCTCAGCCACTCCCCATGTGGATCCAGGGCACTGGCTTGGCTCAGAGGTCTCTGGCACCCACCTTCAGAGGTCATACAGGTCACTCTCTCAGAGTAAGAGGATGGCAGAACAACAGAAACAGACGAAAAGAAACAGACCCAAGAACTACCGGAGAAATATCCTAATGAAACAAAATCTTCTTGATTGAAGATAATCCAAAGCTTTGTACGTAGAGCAAACAATTATTGAATGAGTGGCTCAGAGAGCTTTGCCAGGACCACTGTTAGACTCTGTCAGACACAAAGGAAACGCTGCTAATCACAGTTAATACAAAGGACTTTAGAAGAGATTTATAGCTTTCGTAAGTTGGAGTAGAGCACTGGAGCCAGCGGAAGGAAATCTCGGGCATGTCTTGCTCTAATTTGAATTCAGCTCTTTCCTGACTGACAGGGAGGGTGGAATAGGATGATATCTGGGGATGAGAAGTACAGGTGCCTCTGTCCCTGGATGTGTGTTGAGGAGTCAACATCACCATTCGTGTGGGGCCCACAAAGGCGGGGGCCCACCGGACTAAGGCTCATCTAAGGAAAGTTCAAGGGGAGACGTGAGAGGTGAATCTTTAGTATCAGCTACAACATTGCTCTGCATTCAGGGCTTATTTTCCAGGAATTCCCCTCACACAAGTTCCTCCATCAAGAAGCGTTCCTTCACTTTTTTTAAAATTTCCTTTGAAATAGTTGACTTTAACTGTAAAGGATTGAATTGACTCCTGGGAACCTATCAGCCTTTTGGGACTGGGTCTAACATCCGTGCATCCAGGATGATAATGGCCACTTCAGGATCTTTCCTGCAGCCCTCATCTCACTACCAAGAAGACTTTGAAGAAAATTTTTGATTTCAGATGTTTTAGAAAGAGCTCTGATTGAATTGTCTTGGATGTGAAAAAACAAAGAAAGGAAAATGCTATGGACCCAAGCCCTTTTTGGGTAGAATGCCATATTTTTAATATTTAGCAATGTTACATAAACACCTGACAGATGTATCAAACTCAAACACACAAAAATTAGTTTGTTTTAAAAAACCAAAAACCTTCAATCCAAATTTATTGGGATTACAAAAATAACAGCACATTTCCTTACCTCATAACAGCTCAGAGTTACCAACACATCCCAGAGACGTAAGAGCATCTTTCAATGAACTGCTTCTTGCCAATACAAATCTCATAACATAAAAAAAGTAGTTTATTTTCATATTTACAGAAGAAACATGATGACTGTTTCTTAAAATTCTTTTTGGAATTAATAGGTGAGGCTATTTTTAAAGTCAGGAAACATTTCAAATTGAAGAAGACATATTAGAAACAGCTCACGATACATTTTATTGAATACCCCGAACGACCCCGCCTCCTCTTCTAAAGATGCTGTTTTCATCGTAGAGCTTCTGGAACTTCCACCTAGAAGAACGGGGAATGTTCTTTCAATAAAACAGGCGAGAAAATGAAAAATATCTATAGTGTATGCCTCTAGCAGTATTCCCTGAGACTAACTCAGATATAAGTTGATTACTGCTGTGTGATATCCAAATTTTATATTATAAATCAGGTTTTATATTTTAATGTTCATTTTTATTTTTATTATTTTTTTAACTGTATAATTTTGAGAGAGAGGGCACACACAGGCAAGTTGGGGAGGGGCAGAGAAAGAATCCCAAACAAGCTTCAAGCTGTCAGCACAGAGTCTGAGATGGGACTCGATCCCACAACCCAGGAGATCAAAACCTGAGCCAGAATCAAGAGTCAGATGCTCAACCTACTGAGCCACCCACGTGCCTCCATATTGTAAATTAGATTTTAAATCACCTGCAACTTTGTGGTAAAAAATTTTGACAAGTGGTCATCTTTTTTGGAATATAGAGTATATTCCCTGATTTTCCTCTTAAGGAAATCAGGATTTTTATAAATTTGAGTGCCTTAACATAGGCCTGGCCCTTCTGGAACCGAGTTGCTAAGAAGGAGGCCCAGGACACTTCTGCAGCGGAAATGTGCCCACTGGTGACCTGCTCCTGGCGTTCGATTTGGGATGCTTGCTCTTGCATACTAAGACAGTTTAAACGTTAACAAATATGTTCAGAGGTGACTTTGGTACCATCATGTAATAGGCGCTCACTCACTGCATCTGTGCCCCAGTCTGCTCTTCGGTTACTTACCCTTCTTAGCTGTTTTATACTGCTTCCCCGAATAGCTTCCATGAGATTCTCATGAGCTGATCTCAGTGGGGTAGAAGGTCGGGAAGTGTCTTCCATTTTTTTCTCTTGCACTGACCTCAGGGAATTTTTAACTTCCTTTAGGATATTGTTTGGCTGTTTCTTAACCTTTTTTCCTTTTTTCTTCTTCTGTCCATTGTGTAATGCCCGCTGGGCACTCTCCTGTTGTTTGATGACTTCTGCAATGTTTCGAGTGATTAGTTTTTTCTCTGGGAGTGGAGGAGGTGGTGGTGGAGGAGGAGGGGGCAGCTTTTGGGGAGGAAGAGGAGGAGGGGGTGGAGGAGGAGGTGGGGGCGGGGCCACAGGAGACGCAGGACGGCTCCTCCTCACAGTTTGGACTTTCTTGGGGAGTTTGGGGGATGACCAGGGAGAGTGCCTGGGAGACGCATGAGGTGAAGAGCCAGGTGTTCCTCTTTGCCAGACTTTGGTCCTAAGATTGGCTCCTCCATCATACCCCTCTTGCTGTTTTTGCTCCTGCATCCGCTTCTGCCTCTGTTTATCCATATTTCTCGTTAAGAGGCTCGTCATGCTCATTCTTGGTCCTGGGAGCTCAAAATGGTAACCCAACCTCAGCAGCGTGGTGTTCTCCCTGAGCAGCCTGACGATCTCCATCTCCACCTGGCTGCCCATGATATGCCTCTGGTTGTGGAAGCGCAGCTCCGTGAGCACCGTGTTGTGCTGCAGAGCCCTCATGATGGCCAGGATCCCCTTGCCCGTGATAAAGTTGGACTCCACGTTGACGTTCGTGATGTGCTGGTTGACTTTGAGCATTTCCGCGATGGCCATCGCCGCACTGTCGTCCGCGCGCGTGTTGGCCAGACTGAAGGTCTTCACCACCGTGTTGCCCTTGAGCGCCTCGGCGAAGCGGGCGAGGGTCTGTGACGTGATGTTCTCGATGTTGTTCAAATTGACCTCTGTGGTGTCAGGGTCGTTGTTTCTTATCTTTTCCAAGGCATCCTCAATCACAGTAGGATTTCCGCAAGGGTGAATGGCAGCTGGGGACTCTGTGTTCCTTCCACTGTGGCCATTGGTCAAATTTATGTTTTCTATCTGACTTTTAAATGTCTTTGGCTTAGGGTTATCAGAATCGATGTTATCATAATTTACCGTTCCATTAATACCTTTTTCCTTTTCAGTTATGCTTTCGTCTTCCTCCTCTTCCTCCTCCTCCTCTTCCTCCTCCTCTTCGGTATACACCTCTTCAGAAATCTCACTGTTACTTTCAGTAAAAATAAGCTCTTCCTCACTCTCTTCTTTGTCTTCTTCCACAACCTGAAAAGCACAGTATCATCAGTATGTTGGTCATGTTTAAGCACATTTTTTAAAATTTGCAAAAGTAACACACCGTTTTGCAATATATCAAATCACTACATTGTACATCTAAAAACAAAACAATGTTATATGTCGATTATATCTCAGTAAATTAAAAAAAAGGGAAATAACACATGACACGTCATACAAAGGTATGTAAGGAAAAAAGTTCACTCTCTTGCTTCTGACATGTCTACTTGGGATGGTCAGGGTTATAACCTTTCATTGCATATCTTTCAACAGCTTTTTTTTTTTTTAATTGTCAGAAGAATCTTTATTTGACGACAGAGTCTTCTATCTCCCTGTATGGTTCTAGTGTCCAGAGTTCTGCTCTTTGAAGCAAAACCAAAAAAGCTGCTCCCCTTCCAAGTCAGCTTTTTTAAACAAACATTTCTTTTGTCCTCTGCAGCATAAATATCTAGAATTTAACATATGTATTAAAATTTACTATCATTTTGTCAGTTTGAACAAATGAGTCAGAACTTCAGCTTTGGAAAACCCTTGATACATTTCTCATTCTCTTTAACTACTTGTTCTGAACTACTTGACTCCTTGTTTACTTGGAATTTAGCAAATTCAACCCTCCCTTCTGGAATCACTCCTCCAGCCTTCCTTATTTCTGCATCCAAACAAATGACAATGAAAATAGACAACATGTTCATGGATTCCCTTTTTTTTTTTTAATATTTTTTATTTATTTTTGAGAGACAGAGAGAGACAGTGCGAGCAGGGGAGGGACAGAGAGAGAGGGAGACACAGAATCCGAAGCAGGCTCCAGACTCTGAGCTGTCAGCACAGAGCGCAACGCGGGTCTAGAACCCATGAACTGTGAGATCATAACCTGAGCCGAAGCTGGACACTTAACCGACTGAGCCACCCAGGCGCCCTGGATTTCCTTTTTTAATGCTTAAAATTTCTTCCTCGAATTTGCCTCTGCAAGCAGCCGCGACAGCCGCCAAGTGCGCTGTGCCCGGGCTTGGCTCGGTGAAGGCAGAGGCAGGGGCATCTTTTGCTTCTCCAGCACGAACCTACCTCTGGGGTAGAGCCTGGCCAGGGTCTCAGAGACCCCACATCCCCTGAGCGTGGCCGCTGTCCCTGTTGCTGCTGGGGAAGGGAAGCCAAGGGGACAGGACTGCCGATCTAGGCAGCAGCAGGTCAAAGCCTAGCTCTATGCAGAAAAACATTCGGTCACCCTTTGCAGCAAATCAGCTTGAAATCTCACGCCAGGGCAGGGTTAAAGGAGCCGGCTGCGGAAGACAGGAGGTGGGAAAGATAATCGCTCCTGGAGCTAACAGGATTCTAACCATAACGTGAGACAGCAGCCAACGGTAGAAAATCTGGAAGCAAGACGTTGCCCAGCCCTCGTGGTCTTCAATTATTTACCATGTATCAATTATGAAAGACTTTCAGGCAAACACAATCTGAATGCTGTCTTGGTCTTTCCTGCTTACAAGACTGTACTAAGAAGCCCGAATGAGCCCTTTTTTCTCTTTTTCTTGCTATCTTTTCTGATTAAAAAAAAAGTCTCAAAATTGCTAACAATCTGAATTCCCATAATGCTATCTTTTTAGTCCTTTCTTTTATCTCCTCTAAGGCCCCAATCCCTCCCTTGTCCCCAAAGCCTTGATTATTCCCTCTACCTTGGCAACCTGCCCCGCCCCCCCCAGGGCTCCCGCCGCCGGTGGCATGTGGAATGAGATTTGGAAAACACTGCACGTCTCCAGGTTTGTTTGCCCAGTTGCTACCACAAAATAGCCTCCAGTTATCCACTTGTTTGGAGTGGCAGGCACCAAGTGATGGCCTGGGGAAGGGGTCAGCCACTCCTGGGATGGTTATCCGGTCCTTCTTCACTCACTTCTTCAGCAGCAGGAGGAAAGGGATAGTCCGTGCGCGTGCCTGCGTGCGCGTGCGCGTGCGCGCGCGCATGAGTGCGGGTGTGTTTCTGCGAAGGTTTAGCTATTTCAGTATTTGGAGGAAAGGGACCTTCTCAAATTCTAAGGTAAACTGCCTTTCACACCACCCTTACATTGTATCCCCTTTGGTTTCTGGAAGATCTTTAGGATCTTATCTGCAGGAGACGTTTTCTCCTACAAATGTGTCTGAGGGGCGGCGGGGTGGCTCAGTCGGTGGAGTGTCTGACTTCCACTCAGGTCATGATCTCATGGTTCCTGCGTTCCAGCCCGGTTTCGGGCTCACTGCTGTCAGTGCAGGGCCCACTTTAGATCCTCTGTCCTCCTCTCTCTGCCCCTCCCCTGCTTGTGCTCTCTCAAAAAAATAAATAAAAGCAAACAAAAAAGTATCTGAGAGACAATATCTGAAACTGTTATCTAGCAATGAGTCCTCCTGTAACATCTAAATGACACTTTTTCCAGAAAGGCTTCTTTGACACTTCCTCATATTATCCTTGCCATATAGAGCATTGTACTTCCCCCAGTAAAGTACCTATCTTTTTAAAATTTATTTTGAGAGAGGGAGAGAGAACAGAGCAGAGTAGAGAAGGGGCAGAGAGAAGGAGCAAGAGAGAATCCCAGGTAGGGTCCCTGCCATCAGTTTATGAATTGTGAGATCATGACCTGAGCCAAAGTCAAGAGTCAGAAGCTTAACTGACTGAGCCACTCAGGCACCCCAAGTACCTAGTTTAATTACTTGTTTGTCATTTTTCTCAAAAGACTGTTAACTGTGTGAGGACAAGGATCATGCCTGTTTTGTTCACCTAGCGCAGTGTTTAGCATATAGTGGGGGCTCAATAAATATCTGTTGGCTGGACGGATCTAAATTGACATTGACTACCAGCCACGAACAGTCAGGACTGGTCCAGGGCTCAGTGGGTGACTGTCCCTGGTCACCTGGAAATGAGAGGTCTCTCAGGATGCACGGTTTTCAGATCTTAAGTCTAGATAGTCTCAGATAATCTGAGATGGTTAGCCACTCTGGGGAGGGGGCAATCTAGGAGAAAGAGACGAGAAGGGAGAAGAGTGTCTGGAGACGGGGGTAACAGGATATGAACAAATAATCATTGCCTGCTTCCTATGTTATCTGGCTTTTGGACTGACTGCACTGTTCCAATCTGCTATCTGCTAGTGCTCTGGAGTTAACTTTGATCCTTGTGAGAATGGGGGTGAGAAGGTGGGGAGGGGGTGAGGTGTGAGGGCTAGTAGAGAGAACATGAATGTTGAAATAAATAAGGCAACAAGGAGGTAGTGGCCAACCATGTCTCCTGATCACGTTCCTGGCATCTTTACATGAGCAGGAGGCGAGAGGCTGGGTTTTTGGTTCTGGTTCTGGGTCTTACCCCTAAAGAGCTGGTTGGCTTTAGTCAAATCTAAGCCTCTGAGAGGTCTCAGTATAGTGGAGAGATCCTCAACTGTGGTGTATACCATAATCACCTGAGGGGCTTGTGAGGCCACAAAATGTTGGGCCCCGCTCCCAGCAGGCCTGGGGAAGCCCTAGAATGAGCAGTTCTAAGAAGTTCCCAGGGAATGCTGATGGGTTGGGCACTCACAATTTAAGAATCGTGGTCTGAGTGTCAGCTCTCCTTAAAAACTGTTAACTTTCACTGAATTTCTTCACCTCTCCTAGTCTCAATTCTCATGCGCAGGGGTAAGAATTCAACTAAATAATTTGAGTGAAGTTATTGGCACCTATGCCTGAGACCCAGCAGATACTCAAATTAGGGGAGCTGGACACTCTGGCCAGCTTAATGCGGTATAAGTTTGTGTGAACCCAAGTGCACAGAGGCTGTCATTCAATAGGAATTGAATGCGATTTTCATAAGCCTTTACAGAGCCAGCCGCCTGATAACCAAGGCCCCCATCTCCTTCTCGTGGTCCACATTGCACTGTTCTTCACTTACATGGCCCCTCCTTCCCTCCACCCACCAGCCAGCTGCCTTGAACTTTGTCCTGTGATGGGAATGGGTTTTTAGACTCCACTCTGAGGCTTCTGCTCAGCCCTCCTTGTGACCACAGAGACAGCTGGCCAGTTGGGAAAACAGTGGGAGAAAAGTTAACTACCCAGAAGGGAATCAAAGTTCATCAACACACAGCCTCTCTAATTGAGCTGATAAGCCATTGGCAGCGATCAGCAAACCCTTTGGCAGGATCAGGATGGGTTGGTTCCGTCATAACTGACAACAGGCTTTGCCCTTTGTTTCCTACTGATACCAAGACATTCTGACATGAAAATGCCCTTGCTGGGTTACTGCTCTGTTTGCTCTCCACCCTGGATATTCTGTGGCAATTGTCATCTTTTTATCCAGGAAATTCTTTAAGAACTATAATCACAATGTTATAGTTTATATAGTTTATCAGATTTTTGACACACAGCCCCCCATCAGGAGGGGAAAAAAAAGACCTCTGAAAATCAGAGTTGTGGAGGAACTGACCAGCCCAATCCTGGCCTCACTTTCCCCTTCCGCCCCTCAGTGCATGCAGCCACGGTGGCCTTGGCAGACCCTGGCCTGATCCCAGTGGCCCTTCCCGCGATGATTGACATGAACAAGGCTCACACGTATCTTGCTACAAATGTGGCCCACACACCCTATCACCAAGATCATCTAACAGTGCCTAGATTAGTACTGTGGAAGTCTTGCGATTGGATTCAGGCCATTTTGATTTTAGATGATTCTAGTGGAGCCCAGAGGTTTTAAACTGTTGCTCCTGACCTGTGTTCTTCCATAGATTAGGCAATTTATTATACTGTATTCAAATGGCTATTGCCATTACTATATTCCCAGAGCATAGTCTTTTTAACTTTCTTCTCTTAATGATTCATAAGGCAAATCCGAAGTTACTGTTTACTGGGCAGAACACAAGAGTGTAACAGACCCGAGCTCTAATATACACACATTTCCTGGTCTCAGGATCACCATCAGAAAGCAGGAAGGAATAGAGGTTATCTATTCAGGCGTGTTTAACCTGGGTCCCCAGGTGGGTTTCAGGATGTGTGTCATCGTTTTGAAATTCCACATAAAAGTGTGTGTGTGTGTGTGTGTGTGTGTGTGTGTGTGCGCGCGCACCAGACATACATTATTTGCAGGAGAAGTTGTGTAACTTATCAAAATCTCAGAGGGGTTCTTGATTTACAAAAGAAACCCTAGATTCAACTCCTTCAATGACAGATGGGAAGGAGACCCCTGCAAAGATGGACTATTTATTTAAGGTCCAACAACTTAGGAACAACACAGGGACTCGAAATAGCACCCACCCCACCCCCCCGCCAGCTCTCAGTCCTGCAAATTTTCCACCACTGCTCACTTTTTGATGATGGAAAAAAAAGAATTATTTTTTACTGTAGTCACCATTACAGTCAAAGCAACCAGAATACCCTCTTCTGTCTTTATAGAAGGAAATAGATCTACCTAACGGCAATATATATGTAACGTCACACATGTTATGCCACGTCAGCAACGTAGAGCTCAAATTAGACTTATGTTTGGCAGTATATCTAAACCCATGACTTGCTTGAATTATTTTTCTCTTGAAAATCCCATCTTGATTGACTAAAAGTCCATCAAAGGATCCCAGCTAAGAATTTTACATACAATGATCCCCTGGGTGGCCTGAGGACTTGTAAGAGTAGCAGGTGCAAATGGGTTATGAGGAAAGAGAAATGAAGAGGGCTAAAACGTTAGAGAAAACAGGTTCCCGGGTCAGGGTGGGGGTTGGGGGTGGGAGTAGCTAAGGAAAAAACCCGAGAGCCTACCTTTCCACACTCCCCCAGCCTCTCCTTCTCCAACAGTTTTTGGGACTCCTTTTCCCAATAGGCCATCAGTGCCTCTCTGCTGAATGTCCCCGTGGGGGTTTTCTCGGTCAGACTCTTTTGCCTTAGCCCCACGGGAAGGCTGTGATCAGGTTCAATGTCTTCCAACTCCCTCTCTAGCTCCTTCAGCTCCTCAGCTGACAGGGAAGCGAGAAGTTCATCCTCATCGATGGATTCATATTTGCTAAGTCCTCTCCTGTAGCCAAAGGTCGACATGGCCCCTGCGTTGTCAGACCCACAAGGAGCTTGAAGAACCAGGCATCCAAGGCAGCCGGCAGCAGGCAGGGAGGCAAGTAGGCAGGCTGGTCGGCAACTGCAGCTCAGAGTGGCCTTTTAAGAGCGGTGATACAGGGCCGTGACAATGCAGAGAGGGGGTGAAAGCATGGGCTGTTTTAAGCAGCAGACGTCAGCTAGACATTTGAACACAAAGAATGTCACATCGGTGGTGGACGGAGGTCTCAGAACCAGTGGGGATTATTAACATACTGGCCAGGGACATATTTAGCTGAGCCTGATAGCTCCTGAGGACAGGCAGGGAGTGTGGCAGATGGAGAGTAACACAGTCCTCACTTTGTATGCAAACAACAGGGGAATAGAACTTATTTTGAAAATGACTTGCTACCACCACCATGGCCATGAAAAGATTCTCTGACTATAATCTCAGAGGCTGAGAAATGACTGTACATCACTCTATAAGTAGTTATGCAGGTTCTTCTCAAAACATATGGTGGGTGGCTTTGATGGTAACAGAAGGGTCATAATACAGCAGCCTAAACTTTCATTGTGTTTTGCAGTTTACAAGACACTAAGCATAACAAGTCCTGTCAGCTGATTCCCCTCCTTTACCGGTGTCGGCAACTGAGATTCTGAGAGATTAAGTGAAAACTTTGAAGCTGGAGGTACAGAAGTGGCTTTCTCCACCGCGCAAAATGGCTTCCCTCTCCTCAACCAGAAGTAGTAGTAAGTAACTAGATTTGCAAATAAAACCCCAAAAAGAGAAATAATAATACTGGGTATAGCTTATTCGTGCTAAGCACTTCCTATATTTTTATCTCATTTAACCCCACAGTCCTTTCAGGTGTATATTGTCATCCATATTTTACCAGTACGGCCACAGAGAGGTTGAGTAACTAGCCCACAACCACAGAGCTGAAAAAGTGGTGAAACTAGAATTTGAACTCAGATTGGTGTGTGGGCTGAAAGCTGAAGAGACGCTAACATGAAATTATATACATATTTGTCCATTTCTTATGAGTGTGAAAAAATATATACATAGTTTATAGGAGTTCATCAATATATCATTTTAGCATCCAGATATATGAAGAGCTGTTAAAATGTGTATGCATAGAAACATACACTTATTAATACATGTATAATATGCCAGACTTTGTTTCTTACATTCCACAGTTGGTGAATATTTGGGTTGCTTCCAGGTTTGGGCTGTTATAAATAATGCTGCAAACATTTATATGCAACTCTTTGTGTAGCCATATGTTTTCATTTTTCTTGAGTAGATAGTAGCAGTGGATCTGCTGAGTTACATGACAGGTTTACATTTAACTTTTCAAGAAATTATGGAATTATTTTCCAAAATGGCTGCCCCCACTTATGTTCCCATCAGCCGTGATGTGAGTTCCAGTCTCCCCACATCTTAGTTTGTTACTGCCCATCTTTCTGATTCTAGCCATTTCAGTGGGTGTTAAATAGGTCTCACTGCAGTTTTAATTTTCATTCTTCTCATTACTAGTAATGTTGAGCATCATTACATACATTTATTTTTACCTTGATCAAGTATTTTTTGGAACAAATCTTACACTCATTCTAAATTGGGTCATCTTCTAAGTATTGGCCAGTAAGAGGTCTATAACATACACAGGACTTCAGCAAGTTTATGATTTGCAGATATTTTCTTCCATTCTGTGAATTACCCACTGGTGTTTTTTGAAGAATGAATGCTTTTAATTTTGATGAAGTCCAATTTATCAATTTTTTTCGTCTACTTGGTGTTATCTAAGAAATGGTTTCCTAATCCAAGATCAGATTCTCATTCCTATATTTTCTTTCTGAGAGTTCTATAGTTTTAGGTGTTTACATTTAGGTCTGTCACCCATTGCAACTTATACTTGCATATGTATAAGGTAAGGGTGTAAGTTCATCTTTTTGCAAACAGATACCTGATTGGCTTAGCATCTTTACTGAATTGCATTGATGCCTTTGTGGATAATTGATTGGCCATAAATGTAAGGATTCGTTTCTGGAGAGTCAGTTCTGTTCTATGGGTCTATATGTCTATTTTTTCTGTGATACCACATTGTCATAATTGCTATGGACTTGTAGTGCCTGTTGAAATCAGGAGGTGTAAGTTCTCCAACTTTTTTTTTTTTGCAAGAATGTTTTGGCTGTTATGATCTTAACTCACTCATGATGGTATTCTGCCTCCAAAAATAACTATGACTCTTTTCAATGATACTGATGAGAGTGATGATTATGATTTTAGAAATGGTGAGTTCAGTTGGTTTTCTAAGGGCTGTAGCATACACCTTTTATGTAGCCTCATTGGTCACACTTTTTTATGTGAAAATGGGTTTGATTTTTGGAAATGACATCAAATCAGAATAGCCAGACTTAGTGAATGAGATAAGAGTTATTCAGCTGTATAGAACATTGTAGATAAAATAATGACAACAGCTTTATAAAAACCTAGATTTTTTTGAAAGCAAAGAGATGAGAAGAAAATACAAGGGGTATGTAATTACGTACCCCCAAAAATAGTGGAATTGTGTATTTTCTCTTTTTCCCTTCCTCTCGTGTTTGTAATTTTTCTATAACATTTTAATATTATTTTTATTTGACAATTAATTAAACATACACTTTATGCCAGATTCTAATTTAGGTGCTGGGGTTAGAGTAGTGAAGAAAACCAATGAAATCCCTTCCTTTGTGGAGTTTATATTCTTTAGTTGGAGGAAATAGACCATATATTAATAAACAAGTAAGTACAAACCATATCCAACAGAAGCTCTGTGGAGAGCAGGGTAAGAGGGAAGAGGGAAGGTTTCATATAGGTAAGATCTCTATAAAAAGGTAACATTTGAACACACTCCTGGGGAAGAAAAGGCTTGATGCACACAGATTTTAATATATATTTGGTGTGACAGGTATTCTTGGAATCACAGATTCTCGGCTTTCAAAGGGACTTTAAAATACATAAATCTTCTCTTTATCAGTTCTGTAAGTGGTCACCTAGAGTTTGTTTGAACACTTTCAGTGAAAGTTATATATTAGCAAAAATTCATTTCATTGTTGGACGGCTCAAATCATTTAAAAAAAAAGCTTTTCTATTGGGTTGAAACTGGTCTCTTGAAAAATCACCCCATGTATTTTAGTTTTCTCATTGGCACAACCCAGAATAAATTTCGTCTCATGTGAATTTCCTCCCCCAAATCCTGGATGGCTGATGTATGACTTTGGAAGTTAATCTGGAAGAGTGTCGCTCTCTGACAGCATCACTGAAGAAACAATTGGGCGTCTCAAGGACAGCACCTTATGAACGACCGTCCTTGGATACCTTGCATACAGGCTACCCTTCACTCTGATGGGGAGTAACTGCCGTGATAGTCACCACTCATGGACGATCCTAGTTCACTGGATCTCCCTCTAGGTGTTCTCCACAAACTTAAAATCCATTGGATGAAATGCCTTGAGCAATTAAACATGGCCCCCTGACCCCGGCCAGACTTAAGTATGACGAATAGTTTAGATTGCTTCGCAAGCCTGTCTACCTTGAAGGAGAGAGTGGGGAACCTTCTTCTGTGAGAAAAAAGATCCACGTAAACGTGTTCCAGGTATCAACACTGTCGGTTTCGGATTTTTACTTGCTTACATGGTGTTTTTGAGTAGAATTGCTTTTAGAGTCAATAGTACTACAAGCCTTTTGACAATTAGCATCTTTTGTTTAAAAAGTATCCGTCATGGGGAGAATTCTTTCCATTGTTCTTGGTTCACAATCACATACACACCGTTTTGCATTATATTGGCAATTTCCTTTTTAGTGAAAACAGTTTCCTTTCTCAATCTTTTTTCTCTTTTGGTTTCCCCCTGAAAATATTATCATGTGTTTGTTTACTCACACACATTTACCAAGTGCCTGCTGGGTGGACAGGTACTGTGTTGGAAGCTAGGATTACAAACAGAAAAATAGCAATTGATCTAGTCCCTGCCCTCAGGAGCTCACACTCCTGGGAGAGAGGCCGACAGCTGACGGTCACACAGCGCAGGGACAGCTCAGCCAGGGTGCCTGAGAAAGGACAGACAAAGCAGCAATGCGGCCCATGTGGGTGGAGTCGGAGAGGGTGCAGAAGCTGATAAAGAGCTTTCCAGACAGAGATAGCGGCCTCTGAGCAAACACATAGGAGTATGAGAGCAAAAATAAAAACAAAACCCCTGGCACTATTCCATAAAGGGGTGGAGAGGAGGTAGAGATGAGCAGAAATGGATCCTGGCTCATCCACTATTTCCAAAACAATGCCTTGCTCTCCAGCCCCCCAGCCTCAATTCTTTTTTTTTTTTCTTTTTCCCCCAACAGCCATCAGCATCATGGTAGATGCATATAGATGTTGAGTACTTTTTATGTGAAAGGCCTTTCAAGGAATTTGGACTTTATTATTATCTACTGTTAAATGGAAGTCTTTGACAGTATCCCATAGCCATAGTTCGCTTTTATTTTTTTTTAATGTTTATTTACTTTTGAGAGAGAGAGAGAAACGGCAGAGAGAGGGAAAGACACAGGATATGAAGCAGGCTTCAGGCTCCGAGCTGTCAGCACAGAGCCAGAAGCGGGGCTCGAACTCACAAACTTTCAGATCATGACCTGAGCCGAAGTTAGACGCTTAACTGAGCCACTAGTTTGCTCTTTTAAATACAGGCAACTGTTAATCCCAGCAAGTGTTTTAATGCTATTGGAAACTCAACAGGAGCAAAACTCAGCAATACCAGCCCTGAAAGCAGATCTGGTATTTCAGGAAATATTATTTACAAGCAGTGGTCAGAGACCTCCTCCCTCCATTCGTAGGTCATAAGTACTTCAGCCTAACACTCTACATGGCAGGAGACTCTCCGCTTAAAGGTGAATCACTTTGCTTATGGTTTACATTCTTTTGGCTCTCGATGTTTGGAAGTGTTGAGAGGCCCTGTCAGTTCTTTCTTTGTTTTCTTTAATAACTTCCACATTTCAGGAAAAATTTGGCAATTCCAGGAATTGTCTATATTTCAAAATGTATAGGCATTTCTATTTATAACCACATACTAGAGTTAAATGAATGTATTATATGAATCCATTTAATAAAATAGATTCCCCTAGTCCTCTGCTTCATTCTACAATAGGCCTTCATCAGTCACAGATTTCATATGAGTAGTTTCAGTGACATCACAGGACCCTGACGGTCAAGATTTACAATGACATGATATTTTACTGCGGTCAAATTTATAACCTCAAGCTCAAGAATGTTTCATGAAACTACCATGAAAGTCTGTATTCGGGTGTCCCTGAGGCACCTACAACTCAACCTGCTCCACACCTTGAGTTCCCTTTTCCTGCCTCCCCTCCCCCACACCCAGGCTTCCACATTCCTGAAAGTGACTTCCTCACTCACTAGAGCCCCAGTGTTACCTTTGGGGCCCTCTCTCACCAACATGGACTTTTCCATCACAGGGTCCAGACTCCTGGATTTTAAACAGGAGTCACAAATTCCTGCTACATTTCTGACTGTTCCCCCTTATCTCCACTTGAATCTAAGCTGCTGTCCTCATTTTCGTGGAAGGCTGACATTTTCCCCTTTTTCACAAGATAGCCAAAGTAAGTTGTTTTTTAAAATCTTGGTGTATTTAACCTACAGTGGCATATTAGTCTCAGGTGACCAATAGTGACTCAACAATTCTACACATTACTCAGTGCTCATCAAGATAGGTGTACTGTTAACAGAGTAACTTAAAGAAAAAATTTTAATGTTTATTTTTGAGAGAAAGACTGAGTGGGGGAGGGGACAGAGGGAGAGGTAGACAGAGGATCTGAAGCAGGCTCCTCGCTGAGAGCAGAGAGCTTAGTGAGGAGCTCTAAATCACTTACGGTGGTCATGACCTGAGCTGAAGTCAGATGCCCAACTGACTGAGCCAGCTAGGCACCCCAACAGAGCACCTTTTTTTTTTTTTTTACATTTATTGATTTTTTTGAGAGATGGAGCGTGAACATTGGAGGGGCAGAGAGAGAAGGAGACACAGAATCTGAAGAAGGCTCCAGGCTCTGAGCTAGCTGTCAGCACAGAGCCCAATGCGGGGCTCGAACCCACAAATTGTGAGATCATGACCTGAGCTGAAGTTGGATGCTCAACCGACTGAGCCACCCGGTGCCACCAGAGTAACTTTTTAAAAATACAAATCTCTTTGGGTCATCTTCTGCTTAAAATCCTTGAATGGCTCTCATCATCCTTGAGACAGAATCTTTGACATGCCCTCTGGCCCCTCCAAGATCAAACCTTGTTGACCGCTCCATCTTTCAGTTGGAGTCACTCCCTGCAACTCTCACACCCAAGCCGCACTGGGCTCCTGAACTCAGTACCCTTGCTCCGTCACCCTCAGGCTATTGCTTATGCTCCTTCCTGTGCCTGGAATGCCTTGGTCTCTTCTACACGCTCAGCTCAGGTCTTAAGGAACACTCCCAAGGAGAGGCTTCTCCTGATGCCCGGGCCGGCTTGGTTCTCCCAGTTTCCCTAGACTGCATTCCATGCAGCATCCGCCTGCGATGTCCTAATTAAGACCCCTTTGCCATACAGGCGTTTTCCCCGAAGGGAGGGGCCGTGCCTGCCCCATTAACCGTCACCAAGGCTTAGCACAGTTATTCAATGTTCAAGAAGTACGGCTGAAAACCAAACCAAACCAGATGCATTGCCAGGTAGGCAGAAGTGGATCCAAGTTTTATAGAGTGTTGAGGCCTTCTTTAAGAATAACAATATGAAATTGTAAGTACACAATTAGCACGAAGGTGAGACTGTATTCAAAGCAATAATAGAATCATGACAAACTATGAGGTGTTAGGTGATTTGAGCTTCTTTCTTCTGAGCTCTCCTTAAGCAGTTTACCAAAACTGCTTGCAGAGAAGAGCTGCAAAATTGTAACCCAGCTTCTCTACCCACCTCAGAAACCCCACTACTCTTATGAACCCCAATACTCACAGGGGCCCAGAAGCTTCGGAGTGTGGTCTCCAACTAATGAGCAAGCCCAATTGGCCACTAAAGTGTTTCTGTCTCATGGTGGCATTCTTGTTCATTTCGTGGAGACCTTTCTTTTTTTTTTCTTTTTTTTAATGTTTTATTTATTTTTGATACAGAGAGAGACAGAGCATAGAGGGGGAGGGGCAGAGAGAGAAGGAGACACAGAACTGGAAGCAGGCTCCAGGCTCTGAGCTAGCTGCCAGCACAGAGCCTGACTCGGGGCTTGAACCCACGACTGTGAGATCTGACCTGAGCCGAAGTTGGAGGCTTAACCGACTGAGCCACCCAGGCGCCCCTAATGGAGACCTTTCTTATTGAAAGTGTCCTCAGTTTGCTGATGAGGAAACATAGAAATCATAGAAGTTAATGTCATTTGCAAAACTGGGAAACTGGAAGTCCTCTTATTCTCACACATGTCAATGGTTCTATCAATTGTTAACAAGTTGTTCCTCACTTTTACCTTCCCTCTACCCCTGCCTTTTTTTTTTTTTCTTGAAGGCTTATCTAATCTCTTTCAATGTACAGGTGCAAGATTGCTTCCTGAACTATTTCTAACATGGTTCCCATTTGCACAGAAGGATTTGGGTTTTCAACATTTCCTATGGACGGCTTGTCATCAGGCTGCTGAACTAACATTATGGCCCCTAGGAAGCTAAGCTTCCGACTTCTCCGTGAGTCTGCCGGGAGCGCGTCAGATGGCTCCCAGGGGGAATGTCCAGCAAAGGTCAGGCTCTGCACAGACAGCAACCAAACAAGCCACAGGGTCCAGATGAGAGCTGGCAGTACCTTTATCGAGGCTTTGCTCTGACCCAGCGGCCAAGCAAATCTCCAAGCCGTGCCAGCTTACGGGAGTGAGCATGAGTCAAATTTAAAATTATTATTAGAGCTATTTATAAAAAGAATATCTTGCAATTGTATAACATTCGTAGTTCACAAACTGCTTTTGCATACTGCCTGCCTGGCAGTCTTCCCTACGAACACGATCTCCGTTTAGTAACTGGGCAGCTACCACTTCAAGCGTGGAAGGCAGCCCTTGGTGGAAATAGATGCTATTACTTCCATTTCACAAAGGATGAAAATGGGTTCTGAGGTTCTGAGAGATCAAAGAAAACCTCTTTAAGCATACCCAGCTAGTATCATTGTAGTTATGTATCAGAAGTCCAAGCTGCTTCTTATGTTGAAATTTACTCATTTGTCATTTCAAAATGTACCGAAATGAAAGACAGATGGAGTAAAAGAAATTTTTAATAGAGCATCAGATGCTTCACCTTATGGAGACTAGGTTCGGTTTTTGTTTGCTGAACTAATTTAAATCTGTAAAAATGAATTCTAGGCAAGCAGATAGATACACTGATAATGTCACAACTATAAAGATGCACACACATGCACACACACGCACGCACGACACAAGGGAGTTCCAGAAAACCACTCTAGAGTGAGGGGTGGATAGCTGACCTTCATCAGTAAGGTCTTTCATTTTACACTGCAGATTGTGAGTATGGAATTCTACTTGTGCAGCAAGAGCAGAATTGACATATATTCTGTGAAGTTCTAAGAAAGGAAAGTCTGCTTGGGGTATCCTGGAAGGTCTGGAGCTTCCATTCATGTCAGCAACTAGTTATTTGTAACCTTGAGTGTGGATGTTACTGTCTTGGACAGATTTGCTCACTGTGGTCTCGGGAAGAATCATGTGAAGGGTCAGCTCCCACTATGTGGATCTTTTCCTTGGGGTGGCTCTCCCCTGGGGTGCCGACAGCTGTCACTTTAGAAAACTCCAAGTCCTGCAGGGAAGCGCCAGAAAAAATTGACCTCCTGACATGAAGACGGGCTAGAAAGGTAAATTCAGCGTGAAAGTAGAGGACTTTGGAAACTCGGTGTACCCAATAATGCGACAGTTAATGCCTGAAAGCCGCTATCCGGTTACTGAGCTGTTTCATTTGCAGTTTTCTCATGAAAATCAAAGGCGCTGTCTTTTCACACAGACTCGCAGTTCCTCACTGACTCTTAACTTCCATGGTTACCCTGTGTTCTTCAGATTGAGAGCCTTTGGAATGTTTGCCTTCTCTCATTGTCCCCTGGCACTCATTTCCAAATGCCACCCCCTGCTTCCTTTCTCCCCTATCTACTGCACGCCCTAGAGAATCAGCACTAGTTTTCAACGGTGTTACAAAAGTCCTAACCCACTGGAATCCCCTGATTCTTTGCCAATTCATGCCCTTAATAGCACAGGAAATCTTCATTTTTTTTAGCTCTCCAATCTGTACGTTTCTGTATGTTTTGTAAATAGCAACAACAACAACAACAACAATAAGTGCAAAAGCCATATTGCAACCAGCATGAAAACGGCAGAGGTTGGCAGAAAGGCTCCATTTGCCTGGGTTGAGAGCCAGTAGGACTGGTGAAGGCAGTGAACATGGCGCTGCCCTTGAATGCTGCGTCATCTGCTTCTAATGGTCTTATCAGCAGAGCAAAACCAATAAATCATGTGCCGCGAGCACAAGAACCAAGTGCTTTCCTCTGAGCCAGATTCCATTGTTCAGTGGAGCCGCCTCAGTGAGGCTGTAAACACGGCATCCCGTCTGTGAGAGGCAGGCACCGCCTGCTTTTTTAAAGCGGTTTATTCAGTTTAATTTATATACCATAATATCCACTCACTTTCAGTGTAAAGATCAGTGATTATTTTCAGCAAATTTACCGAACTAGAAATTTAGAACATTTCCAATGCCCCACAAAGACCCCACGCAGTCAACTTTTGTTCCCACACCCAACCCCAGACAACCACTGGTCTGTTTTCTGTCTCAATGTATTTGTTTTGTCTGGACATTTTATATACACGGAGTCATAGACTAGTATTCTTCTGTGTCTGATTTCTTTCACCTAACCTGATGCTTTTCAGATTCATCCAAGTTGTAGCATGTTGCTAAACAGTAAACCGTGCTGTGTTTATGTTATTCACCAGTTTATGGACATTTAGACTATTTCCACTTGTCAGCTATTAGGAACAATGCCCTTCTAATCTGAGCTAAAAATGCTGGGGTGGTAAGAGTTGGGGACTTGGAGTCGGGAGTTTCTGGTTGAGTCTTAGGTCTGGCATCGACTACCTTAGTTAACTGTAAGATTGTTTTCCCTATCTATAGAGTTGTAGATAAGTAACACATTTCCTGCCCTTCTCAAAACAGTTCTAAAAATCAAGTAAGATGATGTACGTGGAATGCTTTGTGAACTCTAAAACGTGGAACAAATTAAAAGACAGTGTTATTGAAGTTGCCTTTCTAGAACGTATTAAAATAAATTAGGTGTTTCTCAAGATTCTTTGCACCTTCATATAACAAATGATTAAACTTTCGATCTATAGGAAATATTTACCAGTTTCCTTTTACAGACTTAAGGTTCTCACCACGTTTCCTTACTGAAGCCTGTGTAGAAAGGTCTTAGTATCCTTCCACTTCTTTTAAATTTACTTACATTTTAAACCTTACTTTTGGTAAAAGGTTTTATTTCCTGGTGAAAAGAGGGTCTTCGGGTATCTTAGAATCACTGTAGGAAGTGGGACTCAGTAAAGTTGAAGTTCAGATTTACTCAGGGAATCCTCCAATCCACAAATTCAGTTTAGCCTCTTGGGTACCTCGGGTGATTGTGAAGGGCAGAACCCTGATGGAGGGTCTGGGGGCAGAGGTGAGTCAGGTTGAGGGGCTTCCAGTAAGTCAAACCTAAGCAAATGTTACCATGCTCCAGTCAAGGGTGATTAGACCTTATCACTTCACTGAAATAATATTAAACCAATTGGGGTAACTAAATCATAAGGGGTATTCAGATATTCAGGAATTCATGGATTGTTGACCATTGGATGTCATATCAAGGTATTTGACTTCTATAAAGCATAAGAAAAAGTACTTTCCTTGAGAAGCTAGTACGGACTTTGCCTCAAACAGAAAGAACCAGATACTGGTATCTCACACCCACTCAATCCTAAGGTAAGTACCACATTTAGCACCCTCCACACCTTCTACCTTATTCAACGCTATGGGCTGCTTCCAAGAAGTTTTGTCTTCAATCTCATTGGGAGATCTGGGATGGAAGACCTCCAAGGCCAGAGAAATGGCTGTTCCCAGTTTACTGGAATCTCAAGCACAGAATGTGAATACCCGTCAAGTGCCTCTGGTGGAATCACTGGCCAATCTGATATTAGAACTCAGGCGCTCCCAGTGCCCAGATTCAAATTACTAGACTGTCCCCTTCCAAAAACAGCAAATCCCCAGACATCTCCAGCACTCCCTGAGGTTGCAAAACACAGGCCACTGAGGTCAAATAAGTACTCCCTCTACACATCTTCTCCCCCGAGAAGCCTTTCTTTCTCAACAATTGATGGTCAGGGACATACTGGTAAAAAGTGAGAGGGGTTCTGTGTGCTTGGGCCAGTTCTCTGTTGTTTTCATCCTCTGAATTTTCTCGAAGTGTTATTAGATGATAGTGAGAGGCCATACACATCTGGGACATTTTTTTCATATTTTCACGCATAAGCATGACGAGCGGCAGACATATCATGAGACCAAGCCTCTTGGCCTTTGCAGCTCTGGTGCTGGCTCTCCCGCTGTGGAGTCAATGCCGAGAGCTCGGGCTGCACGTGCACCTCCTCTAGGTTACATGCTCCTCTCATGTCTTGTTCAAAATCAAGCAGCTGATAATTGGTGGAGCCTCAGTTCAAACTGAGGTCCATGGGATTACTAAGTATATGTTCTTACCTCCTGCACTCTATGGCACTGCTAAAATGCCACACTATGATGCATGCATGCCTGGATGTATGTCTATTATATGTGCATATGTCATGTATATGTACTGGGTGTATGTAAGTATGGATATATGTATGCAGTGTTTCATTTTGACCCACACAAACCTTGAAGCAGCTTAGAGTTTTTACATGTCCTAAGTAATTTCTGATTTGGAAGGTGGCTATACGCATGACAGTAATGTGACTTGAAAACGAAATGTGGATCGGAATGTGGGGCAAAAGGTCAGTGAGGAGGCTGAAGTGTGTTCTCTCTGTCATAAAGGACACCATCCTTTTTTTTTTTTTTTTGTAGTTTCCATGCTGTTTGACCTACAGATACTGATTTTTTTGAAAGCCCACATCAAAAGGAGGGTTACCTATGAATTGTATCACATGAACACGATCCTTCTCACGTCTTTTGCACTGTCATCCTATTGCCTAGAAACATGTCCTGTGACCAGCGAAACTGATTAAACTGCATTCTTCAGGAGGCACTTGGTTTCCATGTGCTTATAAAATTATTAAGTCAGCAATGGAAATACTCTTTAAGGATTGCCTACTGAAAAACTAAAGGAAACGGATTCAAATGAGAGATCAGAGCTGCTCCTTTTCCTCCAGGCTCCCTGTGGAATACAAAACAAGATCCGCTGTGACCAAAACAACCATGTACATCTTGGCAAATGGGCTGATGTCATCAAAACTCTATCATGTCGATTCCACAGTGGTTCAACAGGCACCACTGTAGAATGTTTGGCTTCTCCTGAGGCTCAGTGGGGAGAAGCAGCTGTTGCCCTCTTGCAGATAAAGTGACATATTCGAGGAGAAACAGAGTCCGAATTAGATAGGTATCAGTTCCCCTCGCCACCCAGCCCACTCACAAACAAACACACGGCTAGGAAACTTCAAAATGTAAGAGAAAAAGATCAGGTCCATTTTGGATACAGAAGTTGTGTCAGTTTCATAGAATACATCTTTTTCCTGCTGCACAAGCATCAGAAGAACCACCTGTAAAACCCATAACATATGCCATGAGCTCATATCTTTACATCCAAATGTTTTATGAATATGTTTACATAAAATGCACTAAAGAAAATGTCACGGCTTTGGTGTACTAGAGTTTACCTAACATCCAAACTATCTTGAATGTATTTACTCAAAAATACATTAAAGAAAATGTCAATGTTTTAGTTACTGACTATCTGAGAGACATCATCCCTGATGTACATCCCCAGTACTGGTTCTTATTGATTTAGAGCAATGCTTACCAGTAACAATGCATTTAGCCACAATTAGGTGAAAAATAGAGGGAATCATCAAATACGACACACAAAAGATTGTAGTTTGAATTAAATAAACAATTTTCAGTTTTATTTATATAAAATATATCCTCTGGAGAATACAGGAGGTTAAAGCTAGAGCTCTAGTTGCACAAGTTTTTTGTCAGCCTTATTTCTCTTTGAAAGATAACTAAAGCTAAATACAATTTGAAAAATTGACAAACCAATCAGGCATTACTATTCAAAGAATAAAGTAACTCCAAAGACAAACATAAATACAAAAATGTTTTATTAAAATCTAAGAAACAAATCTTGATAATTACATGATTAAGGTTACATAGCCAATTCAGAGACTCAAAACTATCATTTTACCATGGTAGTGATGAAGTCACTGCTTATTTTTGTTTGGGTCTTCTACAAAAATCTACTCATTCAGTATATGCAACAAACAATGGTCAAACATTCTCTGTGCTCCAGGGAATGTGTTTGGCTCTAAGAAAACATTGGAAAACAAAACATAGACCTTGCCCTCATAGAGCTTCCAGTCTAGTGTGGCAGACTGTGAACACAGGCACCTGTAATATAGCCTGACAAGTGCCGTGCCGTGGCCTTCCATCCTACAGGAAGGATTATGCAAGTTGAGATCTATAGGACAAGGGGTGAGAGGGGAAGGAGATGGAAAGAGATTCTAGGCACAGAGAGAAAAAAATGCAAAGACCCCGAGGTATAAAAGAGCATAGTCGATTTCTACAACAATGGTTTCCAAACAAAGGACCTCAGATATCTGTTGGGCCACAGTGACATTTTCACCCGTCAACAGGGAAATGAAGACAGCGTGTTAAATCTTTTAAAAGCTAAAGTCATTCCATGTTAATAATTGTGTGTCAAACCGACTGATATTTCTGGCATTAAAATGGCCCCCTTTTATAAAATGACAGCAATAGTAGATGATAGATTTTTTAAAAGTAGAGGAGGACCCTATTTTTTAAATTAGCAAAATAAAAACTACAGGTATGTAAAATCTAAAAATCTGGGAATCACTGTTCAAAGAATAAACTTTAAAAGGTGTTTAATATGGTTAAAGGAGAAGGGTACAGGAGAAGTCAAGAGATAAGACTAAGCAGGTAGGCAGGGATTTAGAACAGGAAGGGTCAGGAAGACCTCTGGACTTTATCCTAAGAGAAATGGGAATGATTTTCAGCAGCGGGGTGAAACTATATTTAGATTTGTAGCAGATCATTCCAGAATGTTGTGTGTCGAATGTATGTTGGATGGAATAAGACAGCAGGAAGGGAAGTCCAGTTAGCACTCTCATAACCCATGAGAAAGGCGAGAATGGCTAGAACTGGGGCCAAATCAGCAAGATTGAGTAGAAGACTATTTCTCCAAGGGACAAGCTTAGCAGGAATCGGTGATTCGTTACATTGGGTAAGAAAAATGGGATGGTCAAGGTTGATGTCCAGGCTTTTCCTTAGGAAATGGAACTGATGATAATTGAGCTTAACTATTGAGCTAGAGGATGTAAAAAAAAGAGCCCTTTTGTGGAGGAGGGGAGTGAGCTCATGTGGGGACATGTTGAATCTGAGGTGCCTCTGTCTTGAAAAGTCCATTAGAATACCTGTTTACAGAGCATGAGAGAAAGAGCTGAATTCTCTAAGTCAGTAGCATATAGTTAGTTAAAACCATAGGCATGGATGACATTCCTCGCAGAGAACACAGCATAAGACCGAAACAGGGCTTAGGACATACTAACGGGTTGTCAGCAGATAAACAATACAGAAAGAAGCCAGAGGCAAAGTGGTCGGCCAGGGAGCAGGGAGCGGGGAGGAGAGCCAAGAGAGCAAGGTGTCTTGAAAGCTAAGAGAAAACCGTTTCAAGGAGAGAGCAGACGGCAGTGCCAGATGCCGCAGGAATCAGTTGAAAGGACTGAAGAATGCTCATTGAAATTAGCAACAAGACAGTTGTTAAAGACCTTGAGAAAGGCCGTGAGGGAGCCCAAGCCAGATTATAGAGTGCGCATCTGCAGGCAGGAAGGAGCTCTTTTATGCAGTGTGGATGTGAAAGAAAGGAAAGGGCCAGCAACTGGCTGGAGATGTGGGTTTGAGAAAGTGGTTCTTTGTTTGTCTTATAAACACAGGAGAGATGGATGCTGTAGGAGACACTTGATAGAGAGAATCTGAAGACTTGTTGGAAGTGAAGATAATTAATAGAAATTCACATACAAAATCTTGACTAGCTCTAAAGCATCACAATGTAAAGGCTTCTAAAGATGTAAAGTACTGTGTCCCCATAAGAACACATGATCATTGCTAATGGATTTAAATACACTTAAGAATGTAAAATGATTCCAAGAAATTCGGAAGGAATCCCATTTTAAACTATTTTTAAAATCACATTTAAAATTATTATTTTTAAAATTATGGCAGCTTTAGCTCTTGTCCATAGAGATCGTACTCTTTAAATAATACATATCTTCGCATGGTTGGTGGTAGAGGGAGCTTTTCCAGAGAGGATGGGTGGCAGAGTCGCCGGAGTCCCATAAGTCTTCGAATTTTTAACCGACACAAATGCTTTAAGGAGCAAGGATTCTCTAAAATGATGGGGAAACAAGCAAAAAATAAAACCAATATCACAGATTGACTTGTAAGTTATATACTGTTTTAGAATAACGTTAATAGTGTCATTCTAAAGATCAGATATCTATACATTTAGCAACTGGCGATTTTAAAAGAAATTCAAAGTGTAATTAAGCTTCCCAGGCGCCGCTGCAGAATGCAGTCTCCATGAAGACAAACACTTAGGCTGTCTCCGTGTCAGGAAGACAGTGTGGCTCAGGGGGGGCTAGCGCCAGAACATGTTAAATGAATGCATGGAAGTGGCTTAAGGCAGCAAATGCTGCTGGTGGTTCAGCCGGTCAAGCGTCCGACTCTTGATTTCGGCTCAGGTCATGACCTCACGGTTGTGAGATCGAGCTCGTGATTAAATGATTCCACGTGTCCATAATTCAATCTCACATGTTTTTCACTTTCTGATACTTAAACATTTTGTATTTTCAAAAAAAAATCTAATGTCACTGAAATATCTGATTATTAGTCTTTATTTTCAACGCCGATATTTACCCCAGCTGTACAAGCTAGTGAAAAGGCAGCGGAGCACGTGGTTTTAGCTGTGGGCTTTGGACTGTTGGTGTAGATTTGAGTTGTGGCTCTGCCACTTAGTATCTGTGTGACCTTGAACTTAACCTCTGTGATCTCCGTGTTCTCACTTGTGAAATGTGGATAACAATGGGACCTACCTCATAGGGTTGCTTGAAGATCAAATAAATTAATTTATGTAGAGTATTGGAAAACTGCTTTGTACTTTGCAACCACTCAGTTCAGGAATAAATGACATCGCATGTCCATTACCTTTCTGATTATCTTCTTAAAAAATTAAAACAGTGATTTTCAAAAACTATGGAGGCATGATTATTATTACCATTATTACTACACAAATAGGCAAATTAAGCCCATGTTTTAAAAAAAGAAATTACATTTTATTTTCTTCTTTAACAAATACACCGCCTCACATATGTCTGGAGGAATCCTGACATCCAGTGGTTAGCCAGGCTCACAGCACGCCAGCTGCATCAATGTCTGACTGAAGGAGCAGAACTCCTCCTTGGTCGTCTTCGTCCTTAGATTTCCTTTCTAAAGCCATCAGAATTGTTATTCTTTTGTAATAGAAGCACATGGACAATTAGCAGGCAGAAGCAAACTCTGTTCTGCCCATGACAGGAAGCACAGTGGTGTTGGAGGGAGTGGTTTGAGGTAAGAGAGCCAAGGTTCAAATCTTTGTTTTGTTGTTTTCCAGGCCAATAACCTTGGGTAATTAATGTATGTAAGACTTTTGGGGGTGTTTTTCCCTTACAATCTTCAAAATATTTTAACCTCTTTATTTTAAAAATAAAATATAAAGTATACACGTGTGTAGCATTATGAATCATTATTAGTGATTACAAGATAAATACCTAAATCACCTCCCAGGTTGTGAATGGAAGAATTTCCCCAACCACTCCAGAATTTCCTCAATAATCCATTGCAATCTTTATTCATTTCTCCCCAGTAAGTTACCACTATTCTGACTTTTATAGTAATCACTTCTTTTATTTTTATTTATTTTTTTGAATAATCTCTGCACCCAATATCGGGCTCAAACTTACAACCCGAGATCAAGAGGTGCACGCTCCGCTGCCTGAGCCAGCCAGGCGTCCCTGTAATCACTTCCCTTAGAGTTTCATCATCTAAGTGTGCTATCCCTGTGCTATTGGATTGACAGTATTTTAAAGAAATTTGAAATGACCTTTACGTTTCTTTTAATCCATCCTCTTCTCTCCTTCAGTTGATCTTTGAAGAATCAAAAAGCCCTGCAGCTTCCCACAGCCTAAATTTTGCTGATTGCATTTTCATGGTGCAGCTCTGTGCTTCATCGCCATTTCTATTCCTAGCAAATTGATAGCCAGATACAGAGACTTGAGATTTCTTTGGCAAAACTATAGCTGGTGCTGTGTTCTTTCATCAAGGGCCACGTAAGGGGATAGTAGGAACAACTGATGCTCAGTGCTACATCCATTAGCTGACTGAGGGCTGCAAAATGGTGACATCTAGTTATATCATTTCTTTTTCATTTATTATTTGGAATACCTTAATAAAGAGACCTTTTTGCTCCTCTACTTGATGGTTACTAGTGACTCAAATCACATAGGTAAGGCAGAATAAATGCTTAGATCTTTTCCTTTGTAAGTTTTCAAGGTAACGAGTTGATTTTCTTATTTTCTGGAGCTGACCAATTTTTAAAATACCGTATTTAAGCATACTTAACTGGTTTCAATTTATTGATATAATTACTCTTTGCAAGCTTAATTGTCCCATATTTGGCCAGTAGGAGCCTCTTCAAGTTGGCTTCTGAATTCTTTTGACCTGCTCTTGTAGGCTTTGAGCGTTTCTTTGCAATGTGGAATGACAGACATTCCAGGCTCATCTTGCACACTAATTTCTGAGACCTGAAATCATCCATCTCCTTTTCTAGGAAATGATGTTTCAAGACCACAGGCTGGGTACTAGGGATGTTCATGGCTACTCAGTTTGTCTTTGTTTCTAAGCCTTTTTTGTAGACACATACACGTACACACGCACACACAGCTCAGGTAAAACAGCTTGAGTTCATATTGATTCTTCCAATTCAAGTTCAAGACTAAAAGATGTTTTTTTAACATCTCACATTTCTATGTCCTTTCTTCCACACAGATAATCTGGTTCTCAAGGATGCAAAGAATAAGAGAACTAGAAAATCCCACAATCACTCGCTTACTAAATGCATCTGTCATTCTCAAATAACAGTGTTAATAATATGCCACCATCATATAATTTGATATCTTAAAAAAATGCTTTTGGGGCACTTGGGTGGCTCAGTTGGTTTGGTGTCCCACTTTGGCTCAGGTCTTGATCTCATGATTCATGAGTAAGAGCACCCACATCAGGCTCTGTGCTGACAGTTCACAGCTTGGAGCCTGCTTCAGATTCTGTGTCTCCCTCTCCTCTCTCTCTGTCCCTCCTCTGCTCATGCTCGCTCTCTCTCTCTCTCTCTCTCTCTCTCAAACGTAAATAAACATTAAAAAATTAAAATAAAAAATAAAAAATATTTCTGTGTACATGGCTGGCCTGGTCAGTGGAGTATGTAACTCTTGGTCTCAGGGTTAGTTCAAGCCCCATAGAGGGTGTAGAGATTACTTAAAAATAAAATAATAAAAAAGTGTTTTTCTTTGTGCTCTGTTTGATTGATTGATTGATTAATGTTTATTTATTTTTGAGAGAGAGAGAGAGAGAGAGAGAGAGAGAGAGAGACAGAGTTGAGTGAGAGAGGGACAGAGAGAGAGGTTAGACAGAGTCCGAAGCAGGCTCCAGGCTCTGAGCTGTCAGCACAGAGCCCAACACTGGGCTTGAATTCATGAGCCATGAAATCATAACCTGAGCTAAAGCTGGATGCTCAACTGACTGCTCTCTCCATTTTAAAATAGTTGTGTCATACGCACATTATCTGCCCATGCAACCCTGCATATTATAGCTCTCCCCTTTAACTAGCAGTTAGTCTTGGTATTCTGTCTAATGCTCAGTACTAGTCCTATGTCACTACCGCTCCTCATTTTCATTTGTCTGAAGCTCATTGCCTAGTGCTTCTTCAGAAGGCAATCAGAGGAACAATATTACACAGGGAATCTGATTTTTTCCCCCGCAAGTCAACTGTTTTTGCCTACATGACCAAAGAATATAGTAATTTGTAGTTTTGTCTTTTCTTTTCAACACAGGTTATTTTTTTTTTTTGTAATATAGGTTTTTGCATTTGTTCTGTTCCCTCAAACATCATTTGTTGGTTTTCCTTTTCAAGGAACCCTATTCTCCCTTTCTTTACTCTTTATTGCCTGTCTGTAATATCTGTCACTGCCTTTCAAGCTTTGGTTTATTTTTTTATTTCTACTTTATTTAAAAATTTTTCTTCTGTTTCAGCTTCTGTTTCCCTGAAAGTATCATCTAATGCCTTATTAATTCTTGCTTTCATTCTGGTTCAGCCTTTACATTTGAAATTAACTTAAAGAAAAAGAAATTACTTTTTTCTTTTTATGTCTAGTTCCTTCCTTAGTTCTGTTACCTCATTTCTGAATTTTTGTAATTCAGAAGGTGTGTGGTTCTTTCATGTCTTGTATCATTTTCCTCATGCTATTTAGCCTGTTTTGAAATTAACTTTTTAGTTTTCATATATTCTGAAGATGTTCTTTTCTAGTGGGCTTTCTTGTCTGTGAGGATATTATTCTGTTCTTCCTATTTTTTCTTATAATAAATTTATATGAAACTGGACCGTGATAATTTTCTGGTGCTCATTTTGACGTGAGATTAGTTTGCCTAGAGTTTTAGAAGGATGCTTGGTCCAAGACAGCTCTTTGACTTTACAGAATCCCCTGTCTATTGTCTTCTTGCAATGATCTCAAACAGCGGCTTGCTCCTGAGGTTTCTTGGTTCTCTTTGCTGCCCCTCCTTTTGTCTGGAGTTTCTCATGGCTCTGTCCTGTTTGGTTTTGATTTTATTCCCAGTGTGGGCTGTGGTTCAGAAAGGGAGACTTAACAGGTCAGTTTCAAGAATTTATGGGGCCCAAGGGGTGTCCTGGCAGTTCAGTTGGTGGGGCACGTGACTCTTGATCTTGGGGTCCTGAATTCAAGCCCCAGGTTGGGCATAGAGCTTACTTAATAAAAATAAAATAAAATAAGAGATTGGTTCCCAAACATTAGTGAGCTTCAGGATGACTTAACATCTTTAAAAAGACAGAGAATTTATAGGGTCCAGACTGTTTTGTAATTGCTCTTAGTCTTAGTTCGTATTAATAATATGATTCACTTTTATTATAAACTAATATAAGTGTAAAAGACAAACTATTGATAGGAATTTGTCAGTAAAGACCTGAGAGAGAGCATATCCAAAAGGATAACTGTAACTCATTCCATTCATCCATTTACTCTGTATTTGTTATTCACTATTCACTACATATCATGCTAAGCCTTGAGAATACAAAAATAAACAAAACAGATGCCTGCCCACATGGAGATGACAGTCTGCATATCTTATAGTCTTATAGAAGTGTTTTTTTAATAAGTTCATCAAATGTTAATATAGTTATAGTATTATCATTATACAATTAAAGATTTGGAAAGCATCAAGAAAAGCAAAAACTTCACATCCTATATCAGAGGAAGTACTAAGGATGATTTTTAAAAGCCTGGATGGGTGATTCTGAAAATAAAGTAGCACAGAAAATGTATCAAATATGATGACATTAAGAAAATCCTCCTGTATACATTCTTCATTAAAAAAATTATAAACAAAACTTTTTTTTACCTAGTATTTGACGAATTTCTGGCCATTCTCTCTGTACTTCGAGTGCAGACTTCAGTTTAGTACACAGAGGGATATAATCCATGTAATCAATTAATACACGAACAACGCTGCCTACCAAGTGTTTCATCCAAGGAACTGTAATAAACTCACAGAACTGAGAGAATTGGTGAAACTTAATTTAGTAATACATTTAATATACCATTTACACAAGCAGTCAATTTTGTTGTGAAAAATTACTATTGTTGTCTTCTTATAGAAAATATAAGTACCTTTCTTGTAATGAACAAAAAAGGTTTGCTTGCATCTAGGAACCTATGAGCCCTGACTATATGCATGACTTTGATGTGATTGCAGTCAACATAGCATGGAAGAATCAGGCTGCTTCTCATGATTCTTCTCTCCATGTTTCCACTCCCAATATTCCACCAAATAAGCATAGATTACTAATTGCATACATGTTCACATTCTTCTACATGCAGTTTCCAACTCAAGAAAAATAATTAATCTTTTTTTGCCTAGTTTTATGCTTATATCCCCATATTATTGCAAACATAAATTCAAGAAAAAGAAAAATATAAAAGAGTGGATTTTTCTTTTCTTGTGATGTCCCTAAGTGAGCAAACGTTAGGATGATGACCCAGGAGGAAGAACAGGATGTAACTCACCGGGTTGTCTCTTATTACACAAGATGTCCACCCCGGTAGTACCTCTTCTTCTATCTCTGACCACACAAATGAATTTCCGAAGATGTTCCCATGCATGCAGTCAAAGCACATCTCCACTTGGTAGCCATTATTCAGCAACAGCCTCAGCATTACCTCGTCATTCAGGGCATATTGAATGGCACTGGGGAAACGTGTGTCATTCACATGCATGAAATAACAATTGACGTTAGCTCCATGGGAGAGAAGCAGCCGGACAATTTCATGGTTACTGGCCCTCACTGCCACGAGCAGGCAGTTGAGGGGATCTAGGTTTGGGTCTGCACCTGCCACCAGAAGGACTTCTGTGCACTGGATATCATTGTTAGAAACGGCAAAATAGAGCGCGGTCTTCCGCTCGTCATCATAGCTCTCGGAAATGTGGTCAGCAAGCAGGGTATTGACATCAAAGCCATTTTCAATAAGCAGCTCTAGGCACTGTACGTTTTGTCCGTCTGCTGCTGAGTGAATTGGTGTTAGCCCACTTTTCTGGATTGCATGTTTGGATGTTACTGGGATAAGATACTTCAGCGCACTAAAAAAAAAAAAACCAAAAACCAAGTCAAATATCCGCATGGCATGAAGAAAATGAAGAATTTCAATAAACCAGATTCTTCAGTAGACAAGTGAATGTAGCCTGTTTAGCTCTAGATAACCACATCCAAAAACATTGAACATTTAACCTTTGCCCACTGGCTTACTGTTTAGTGTAATTCAGTTTTGTTTTTAGTTTCCCATTCTAAATATCCCTAGGGAACATGCTCGATGTCCTATATTTGGTCCCAGAATTGTGGTTCTTCAGGAACCCTCTCTGTCTTCCAGTTCTCTTTGGAACAACATAATACTTATAAATAACCAAAGCTCTTTAATGAAAAAAATATAAAAGAAAGATAAGCTAATGTGATTCCATAGAAGAATGTTCTGTAATCTTGACCATGAGAATTATGGAGTCACAGGACGTGACCTTGAACGTTGCTTAGTTCAACCCCTCATTCAACAGAAGAGCAACAGGAAGTCTAGAGAGGTAAAATGACTTGTCCATGGTCACGCAGCTGGATGTGGAGCAAGGCCTAGAGCTCAGGCCTTTTGAATTCTCATTCGTTCCTTCTCTCTCACTGCTTCCTGAGCAGTCTATGCTTGGGTAGTGGCCACGCCCCTCCCACCTGCCTCCATATAGTTTGCAATGAAATTAACAGTCACAAAAAAAAGAATATTATTCATTTACCCTACATCAGTCCAATGGGGATAACTCGCCACAGCTTAGGTTTCTAAGGACCTGTGAGAAACAGTTGTGAATTTCACACTTGCCTGAACAACTAGACACGCATGAGAGCCACAGCAAGGAGAACTTGATCTCTTGTGCCTAATTCAGAGCTACCATGTGTGAATTTATGAACACTGGGAGTAAATCCAGGTAAACTTTAACAACATGTCACTTAGCGTCAATTATGTGTCATTGGCCACTTAACTTAGCTAATGTGGCCACTGAAAGTGCTAAAGCCTAATGATTTCAAAGTTTTTGAACTTATAAAGTATATTTGATTGCCTAAAACCATCCTCTTAATATAGTGATTATAGATTTGTACAGATGTGTTGATTGTGGCACATTTTGTGATTTAAAAATCTATCCAACCTTACCCCCCCAACCCCCAGAATAAAGAAATCTGAACTTATAATGAAACTTTTCTAGTCAAGGATAAATTTGACATTATATCATAATATCTCTAGGTATTAATAAAAATTGAAGTAATACTGGTAGTATTGTCACAAACTCCTTTGTCAAAGGCAAAAGCTTTAGAAACCATGAAGCCTTTGGTTAAATACATTGAAAAAAACAAAACAGAAAGACCTATTTGGGTGGCTTGTGCAGAATTCTCAGTTATAACTTCTTCCTTTTAAAAGAAAAATTTTTAATTATAAAAGTGGTATAAGTTCAATGTGGAAATTCTAGAAAGTCCCAGAATACAAAAAGAAAGGGAAAAATAACACAAATGTTTATATACACAAAACATGTGAACAGCGTGTCTTTTTCTTTTCAGATTTTGGGAGGTATTATATAGATAAGCCTTGAGAGTCTACTGTACATACAATTTTGTATCTTTCAACTTAAAATGATCTTCTTATGATTTATTACTCACAGATAATGTCCCTCGTAAGCAGCTCGGTGTATGGGAAGATGCCCTGCTCTGTTAGGTACGTTTCCACTCCCGCCGTATTCCAGCAGGAGAGAAATGCAGTCAGGATTGCCCCCTCCTGCGGCCTCGAACAACACTGACGCCCCATCGTCCGCCAAAGCAAACACATCACCACCTGGCAATATAAGACATATGGCAGAGGAGTGATAACTGGAATTATCTTGAAATTGTCATGAGAGTCACCTTAATAATAACCTGCTGTTTTCCTTTCCAGCTAGGAATTAAAATTAAAAGTATAGGATCAAGAACAGCTGTGTTCTCAGTATTTTCAATAAACCATTATATATGCATGTTTAATAGATTTGATTAGAAAATCTTTACATGAGAAATCAATAAGTCAATTTACATGGTACACAAATACTCCCAAGAAAAGGGGTGGTTAGCCTTTTAAATTTAAAGGCAATGAAATTTCATCTCAACAACTGTCTTCTGTGTGCTGTGTGTGACCCAGCACAAGATCCTAAAATGAAAAAATAGGACTACCTTAAGGAGCTAAGACAAAATATTATCAAAGAACACAACCCGTATAACACTCAAGTGACAGTAGGACTAGGAGTCGTGAGGTGGAAAAAAGGGGTGTTTGAGTTCTGGCTCTGCGGCAGACTGGGAGTCTGGGCCCAGCTACTTATTTCTAGGACTATCCGTCTCCTCATCTGTAAAATACTGCTTAGTTCATAGGGCTCATCCAATAATTAAATGAGGTTGTGTTACCGGGGGCCTCAAAGATGTTAGTCTTTTCTCCCTAGAGGATCCTTGGGGGAGCATATGGCCCTCGCCTTTATTTACAAAGGAGGAAATGGAGAACCAGAAGTTTTAGTAAGGCGAGGCTGGATTGTAGGTCATGATGTATAGAGGGTGTAAGGAAGTTGTGGAAGAGGGGGTTTTGAGAGACTTCTCGAGGAGCTTGGGTACAAAAGCCCAGTTACATTCAGGAGAGGAAGGGGAGCCAATGAGGAATGGAGAAAAGGAAATTGAGGGGCAGGGAAAACATCAAGAATGTGCAATTCCTTTTCACGTACCTCTGTGGATTAGATGTTCTAACACATCACAGTGACCATACTCTGCAGCAACACCTAACGGTGTGACTCCAAATCCGTCCCTCAGATGGACATTGCCTCCGTGGTTTAGTAGCAGCGCTATGATATCTTTGCGGCCTTGTTTGGCTGCTTCATGCATTGCCGACCATCGCTTGATGCAGGGCTGGTCAAGGCTGGCCTTGTGTTTAAGCAGAGTGAACACCATGTCGTAGGAGCCCTTTTTTACAGCTGGAAGATGATTTTAAAAAGACTATCAACAGTAAGCATATTGACGTGGATTAAAAAAATTTTTTTAATGTTTATTTTTGAGAGACAGAGTGCGAGTAGGGGAGGGGCAGAGAGAGAGGGAGAGACAGAATCTGAAGCAGGTTCCAGGCTCTGAGCTGTCAGCACAGAGCCTGACACAGGGCTCAAACCTACAAACTGTGAAATCATGACCTGACCTGAAGTTGGACGTTGGCTGACTGAGCCACCCAGGTGCCCCGACGTGGATATTTTAGATGGTATAAAACTAATTACTAAATTTGTTTTTTAATTTAAACATTTTTAAATTTATTTTTTAGAGAGATTGAGAGAGAGAGAGAGAGAGAGAGAGAGGAGAGAAAGAGAGACAGAGGATCCAAAGAGGGCTCTGTGCTGACAGCAGAAAGCCCGATGCTGGGCTTGAACTCCCAAACCATGAGATCATGACCTGAGCTGAAGTCAGATGCTTAACTGACTGAGCCACCCAGGCTCCTCTAACGGCTAAATTAAATATCAAAATAGATATTCCCTATTCCCTCTTCTTCTACAAGAAAATACTGTAGTTTTCATACTCCTTCTATTTCTCATACCCAAGATGATGTTGTCTTTTCTTTAAGACCCTGGCCTGAGGAGGGTAAGAGTTTCATGGAAACCATGCACATCACTAAAATAGGATGTTATGTATACTCTTTCTAAACTTTAGAAAATGAAAATAACATCCCCTATTGGGTTGTATAAATTAAATAATGTATGGAAAGCTTGGTATATACTAGCAGCTCAATAAATTATAACTATTATTATTAATATAATTTCATCACTTCTAGGATCCTGGAGTCACATGTATGAATAATGTTTATGAAGTCCCCTCATCACCCCTAAAAAGATTTTTTTTCCTTCACCAAAGATAACAGCAAGTATTAAATGAACTTCTCTTTCCCGTGATCTTAATGGAAGGTTAGCAATGCGAAGGTTTAGAATCCAGGTAGGTCCAGGGGCACCTGGGTGGCTCAGTCGCTTGAGCGTCCGACTTCGGCTCAGGTCATGATCCTGTGGTTTGTGGGTTTGAGCCCCGCGTCAGGCTTTGTGTTGACAGCTAGTTCAGAGCCTGGAGCTGGCTTCAGATTCTGTATTTCTCTTTCTCTCTGACCCTCCCCTGCTCACACTGTCTCTCTATGTCTCTCAAAAATAAAAAAAAATTAAAAAAAAGAATCCAGGTAGGTCCAATATTCTAAATAGGTGAAGTCTATGACAGCTAATATACTACAGTGTAGGGGATTCTCTGGATCATATGCTGCTCTCTCCCTCTGCTTGTTTCTAATAGATGAAATTACAGGTAAAAAGCTGCCCCAATCCAGCTTTGAATTATTAAGGGATGGTCCCAGTTTAGGTATAAATAATTCTACAAGATGTAATGTCTTTTTCTCTTATCACTAAGTAAAATCTTAGTAATAAACATGGAAGGATGAGTGCTACTCCCTGCAAAAGATGTAAATACAATTACATTCACTCACTCATTCATTCATCCAGTCACTCATTTATTCAGATGATATGCTCTGGCTACAGGAGAGGCATTGTGCTGAGTCCTGTGGACAGCAGGAAACGGATGCACTTGGTTCTCACTCATGCAATTGACAATTTAGGGAGGAAGGCTCTATGTTGTCTTCTATTTAAGAGAGACTCCAAGTCCAGGGCTTTGCTGGGAAAGGCAGGAAGAGATGGGGTGGGGGAAAGGGGCACATAGAACATTTTGGGGAGCAGGAAGGGCCCTCAAAGGCATGACAAGAGGACGAAGACTTAATGGGGAGGCAGCCAAGATGTCACTGTGGCGAGATTTCAGTTTTTCTCCTGCTCACTAGAGTCTGTTGACGAATGCCTTTCTCTGAATCACCCACCTGCCGCTGGCAGCTCTAATGATAGTGAATTACCTCATCCTAGCTGGTGTCATTGCAGGAAAAACATCAATAAGTTAAATGAACTAAGAGGCATGTGTCCTCATTTATCTTCTTGCTCCTATTACATTTTTTCTGTGAAAAAATGTATTAAAATAATGAATTTCTTCCATCGTGATCTGTTTTCCTTTTGTTTGACTCAGAAAACATGTTGGTTAGAGATATTAGTCTTTTTTCAGGAAACTAAAATCATATATAGGCCATATTCAGCTAAAAATAATTTTTAAAATAAAACCTTACTTGCAATTTAACTATTTTGGAACTAAGAATATATATTTTTTTGAATAGAAATAATAATGGAAGTTATGGGAACACCCCCAAAACTAACCCATGAACATATTCTTAACTAATAAATGGCTGAAATAATGAAAACTAATAAGGCATAGTATTTGTGTAACATAACTAAGTAAAATAAAGCTTAAATAACATACAGTAATATGTACATAGATATCTTCAATAATAATGCTTAAAAACAAACTTCAGTTGAAGAGTTAGGGAATTAGAGACTTCTATATAGATTATAGACACATTTAAACACTTTATAGCTTGCTGGCACTATTCCTTTTTACCTTAAATTTCTGTAATTCTCTCTTTTTTATGTTTATTTGTTTATTTTGAGAGAGAGAACATGCATGCATGGTGAGAGGCAGAGAGAGTGGGAGAGAGAGAAAGAATCCCAAGCAGACTCATGGCTGTCAGTGCGGAGCCTGACTCGGGCTTGAACTCACAAACAATGAGATCATGACCTGAGCTGAAACCAAGAGTCAAATGATTAACTGACTAAGCCACCCAGCTGCCCCAAACTTGTGTCATTTTCTTTCTTTTTCTTGATATATTGTTTTACTCATGTAATTTTTTAAATTATCAGCAATGATTTATCTTGTGACTCGTAAGACATATAAATAGAGAAGAGATATTTTTCTGAGGTCTCTTGACAAGGATTGGCAGATTGAAAGAGAAGAGCAGCGAAGAGGATGTGTATTGATTTGTGACAAAGAAAGTGTCTGAAATAAAATTAACCGAGCTGGAAATGGCACGAGGATGTTGGGCGAGGAGGGCAGCAGAACTGAGACTTTGTGCCCCACGGTCCCCTGGGCCCCACTGGCCAGGATGATCTTGTGGCTATCCAACTACAGAAAGGTGACACCAGCTTCAGAGGAGGGGGCAGAGAAGGAGTCTGGAAGCAAAATACTCTCATAAGTGTCAGATGGTCATAAATTAGTTATCTAGCCTTCAGCAAGTAACCATGTGATGGACGGTAATACATCAACGCACCACAAGTCAGGGCTCAATGACTGATAGCAAAGAGGGACCCTGGAGGGACCCAAAATGATATTTGTTTTTGGCCATCTAAGAATATTCTGTAATAAAGACAAAGACAATGCCATCAGTCTAAGAAAAATAAAAATGACATCACACATGAAAATAAAAAGAACAACATATTTTTCTCTTATCTCTTCCTTTGTAAGTTAATGGACTATGAGTAGCAAATTTCAAAGTAGACTACAGAGTGAAGAAGAAAACTGAGAAAGTGCCACAGGTGATCCATTTTCCCATAGAACCTAAAAATTCTTGACATGGGTTCCACCAAGAAGGTCCTGGAGAAGGTAACCCCAGAAAAATCCTATTCCCTGGGCACATGGATGATGGGGACATAGGAAAACACTTTCAGAAAATTTCCTTTCCAAGACTTTAGTCTTCTCTTTGGTATTACCATTTAGCCTTTAAAATTTTTTTAAGTGTTTATTCATATTTAAAAGAGAGAGACAGAGTGTGAGTAGGGGAAGGGCAGAGAGTGAGGGAGACACTGAGTCTGAAGCAGGCTCCAGGCTCTGAGCTGTCAGCACAGAGCCTGCATGGTGCTCGAACCAATGACCCATAAGATCATGACCTAAGCTGAAGTTGGACGCTCAGCTGACTGAGTCACCCAGATCCCCCTTACCATTTAGTTTTTCACATTATTTATAAATGTTAATTCTATTTTGACTCTGATAACATAATGATCAACTTCCTTTTGCATACTTCAGATATTGCTGTTGTAGAGAAACTAACACATGCAACTTTGAAATACATATAAATACTTAATGCTCTGCTGTAATCATTAAAAGCAAAAAGAAATCAAATAAGGGATAATCATGACTTAGTTGTGCCTTAAATAAGTGAATTAAGGATAGCAAGTAGAGAATAATTCTACACTTGCAAAATGAGACAGTATACAAACTCCAGAAAAGTGTGTGCTTTTTTTGTTGTTGCAGAAATCAAAGATCTACAGATATTTTTGGAACTAGCTATAGAAACAGAACATATACATGGATGTCATTGCAAATATTCCATGGCGTATGCGTTTAAAAATAGTACAGATCACATTAATAGTGGTGAAGACGCTATTTCCTGTGTATAGAACCTGCTCAGGATAAGAGTTCTGGTTTACCTCTAAAAAGCACCAGTTATTGTAATAAATTCCACAACTCTATATCCCTAAGTGACAGGAAATGTTATCTCTGGTCATTTGTAGTTAATCTCATCTTACTTGTACAAACAGACTTGCCATTTTTTTTATTGGTCAACAGAAATAGCAGGATACACAGACTGAGAAGAAACTGATAAATGGCAGCTTTAGGTTTACCATTATTACTTGCGTCAGAGTTGTCATAATGTCACCCATTATGTGACCCTAGGTGCCCAGGGCTGCATCTATGTGATCAGAATCTGCTGGTGCTTCATTGTTCTGAGGTGGGCCTGGAATCTCTCTTTGAAACCCTCTTTCTGCTTCTTTCTTCTCATTATCTGCTGCACACGCAACCCTCATTACAACTGGACCCTACCTAGAGGATATTCCTTTAGAACTGACACTTTTTAGGGCACCTGGGTAGCTCAGGTGGTTGAGCATCTGACCGGTTCAGGTCATGATCTCACAGTTTGTGAGTTTTAGCCCCACATAGGGCTCTGTGCTGACAGCTCAGAGCCTGGAGCCTGCTTTGGATTCTGTGTCTTCCTTTCTCTCTGCCCACCCCCCACTCGTGCTGTCTCTCAAAAATAAATACACATTAAAAAAAAAAAAACAAACAAGAACTGGCATTTCAGGCCTCCAGGATTGGATCCTTCCTGGTTAGTTGGTGCTGAAAAAGATCTTTCACATTGGACCTTTTTGTAGGATAAAAAAAAACAAAACAAAAAACACCATAGGGCAGATTAGACGGGTGTGAGGGAAAGCTCAGGGAAGAGAAGGAGATGAGATCATATAACTTCAATACTTAGTGGTTTCCAATAATAGTTGTTAAATATTTATATGTCTCAAACTATGTAAGTTCTAGAAAAGAAGGTTATTTACCAATCAGAAGTGGTGTCTCTCCTTTGTCATTTTTGGTGTTTGGCCACACTCCTTTTTCTAATAAAGTTCTTACATTTTCCACCAGACCAGCGTTGACTGCCAAAGTCAGGGGTGTTTCTCCAGTAGAGGTCTTGAACTCCCAGAGTGTCTGGTAGGATGCTGAGATATGAAAGTATTGTATAATGTTAAAAATCTTTACATAAAAGATATCACAAAGATCAGAATAACCCAACGTTACATACTTGGAGTGAACATAGTCAGTTGATGACAACGAAAGATTAAAAGATGTGATAGTGTTTATCAAATGATGGTGAGTATACACAGATGAGCACATACTCAACACCTTGAAAACCAACATCTGCGTTTCAAGGGGGTTTTCCCCCGTGAATTGCATATTCTTTTTTTTTTTTGATAACTCGTAAAATAACTCCCCAATCCTTTGTATTATTCTTTAAATTGTACCTGAGAATGTATCTGAAAACTGTCAGAAAATGTTAGAAAAGAAATAGCATGTTTAACATCACTTTCTGTGTTTATTTGTCTATCCGTTTAGCTATGTATTTTCTTCTGGCTGGATAGTTAATTATCAAGCAGCTAGGATTGTCTCCTCCAGCACAGGTTGAAAGGGCACTCACAAGGCATTAAAAGTGGCTGAGGGGTGTCTGGAGGGCTCAGTCAGTTAAGCATCTGACTTCGGTTCAGGCCATGATCTCGTGGTTTGTGAGTTCGAGCCCTGCGTGGGGCTCTGTGCTGACAGCTCAGAAAGAACCTGGAGCCTGCTTCGGATTCTGTGTCTCCCTCTCTCTCTGTCTCACCTACTTTTTTTCTGTCTCTCTTTCTCTCTCTCCAAAATAAACATTAAAAAATAACAATAAAATAAAGTTGCTGAGATGTGACAAATATTATGTTAAAACATCAAAATTATTTTATTAGTACTTAACCCTGGGTTGATTCTCTGGGATACTGATTAATGTTTCCACCATGACAAAACTAATACGAGCACAAAATATTGTAAATATACTTGTTGCATGATAATGATTTTTTGGAAATCTCTAACTCAAGAGATAGGCCAAGATGAAAAGTTAAAAGCTGACTCTCCAAAGAAAAAAGTTTTATATTTAAATCAATTAATTCATGATGTACATATAAACCTTTATTACTTTTAGCTTATAACCACATCTTTGTGCCAACTTGAATCACATTCTTAGAAAGATGCAAAGGGTAAAACTTGAAGCTCACAAAATGTGCTGATTCTTATATTTTGAGTGTAAAACATGGATATTCTCTTTCCCATCTTCCAAATAATCTTCTATTCTGCTTTTTCTTTTTGCTTTTTCTCTTATGGGAAGCTCATAAATTCTGCATTTTTGCTTTCGTTGGGTCAGAGGGATTTTATGCTCTCTTACCATCCAGGACAACTTCGAGTATTTGTTGAATGGGTTGAATCACAGCTTCATGCAATGGAAACCATCCTTTTTCATCAGCTTCATCCAATGCATATTTATACTTCACATATTCCTGGAGCTCAAGAATGTGACCTAAATTAAACACATCGGCTGGTAACCAATCTCTGTCTTGGCAGTGTGAAATTTCCAACCTCCCCCATTACAGACAACACACCCATCTTACCTTGTTTGATGGCTTCCACGAGTTTTCTGTTTTGATCACTTAGTGGTACAAATCTACCAGAGAAAGAAAAATAAGCCATATTTGTCCTAGTGGTGTACTTCAAAAAAAAAAACCTAAACATTTAACTTAGATGGAGTTTTATGCATATTCTTAATTATCAAGATCTACAGGAAATGCATGCAACTAAGTTTATCTACTGTATTAGCACACCAATCTAACCAACTGAGCTAACTAGCTGCTTTAATTTTATCTACTTTGAAAATATAAATACTCAAGAATCAGAGTATATTTATGATACACGAGACCTAGGCACATCAATACAGATGACAAAATACAAGATTATGACGCTGTCTCTATAATGAGTTCTAAGCAATGAAAAAGGAGTAAACCATTGTAGTCCGGAGAGCAAGGCTCAGGTTTTGTGATTTTGTGATCCTGGGGAGGCTAGTTAGCTTCTCTCCATAGTGGTTTCTCTACCTCTAAAATGATGGGATTACATAGGAAGATCTCTAAGGCTTTTGTCCAATTTTAAAATCTCTATGCTCAGTAAATGTTGCTTTGAACTTAATATTGCTAATTAATAATTGCTTAATTGGGAGCTTGTGATCCAGCACTGCATGTTAGAGTCTTTCATCAACAACAGATCTACAAGTGAAAAGAGGTTGAGCATTTCCTCAACAAATTCCTAGTCACTGGCCCAACAGGTCATGATTTCAACCCTCATGGCAATTCTCTGGTATGTGTGTGTTGATTCTAAGGAAACAAGGTGTTTCATAACAAATTGATTCAACTCTTTTAAACAGAAACATCTGTTGGCATTCTAGGGTTGTTAAAGCCTTCTTGGAAACTCTGTTGGGGATAAGGGAAAAACGAAAGAGACCCAATTTAAAGGTACTATGTCCACTTTTAAGAAGCTCATAAGCAATGATTTTATAGAACTGAATCTATTTAAAAGCACTAGGAGCGTCTGGGTGGCTCAGTCGATTAAGTGTCCAGCTTCAGCTCAGGTCACGATCTTGTAGTCTGTGAGTTTGAGACCCGAGTCAGGCTCTGTGCTGACAGCTCAGAGCCTAGGGCCTGCTTCGGATTCTGTGTCTCCCTCTGTCTCTGCCCCTCCCCTGCTTGTGCTCTGTCTCTCTCTCTCTCAAAACATAAATAAACATTAAAAAATATTAAAGCACTACTCAATTTCAGAATACAGCATTCTAAATACTATAAAAGGATGAAAACTAAAGTTTATTTTTGTCAGAAGTGCAATGCGTGTTGTTCAAGACAGAAATCTACTTTTTCAGCTTCAGACTCAATAACCCCTCTAACATAAACATCAATTTTGTATATAATTTGTTAACTTCTGTCATGTGGATAACAAATATTTAAATAGGCTGTGGTTTACATATTACTTGTTATTTTACTAAAAGCCCTCAACTCTTCCCCATTCATTAGATTTAGGGCCTAATCCATATTAGTTTTCATATTTTGAAGATCCAAAAATGAAATACATGGCTGATAAAGGTTGTCTGAGTCAGTGGCAGAGTGGACTCTGGAAATTCAGAACAGATCTCTGTATAGAGGCTGGAAGAGTCATCTTATCAGACAACAAAATGAATGCCAGAAAGCAGTTTTGTTGAGGATGGTCAATTTGAATGTTACCTTTCAGAATAAAATACAGACTTGCTGGCTTCAATGGATTCTTGAATACTGAGCTGAATATCATAGCTTGTAAGATGGTCTTCATCCGGGTCATTGTTACTATCCATGACTGGATATAAATTTGAAAGAGGCAATTTGTTATTATCAGCAAACGACACAGAACATACAGACAGTTAATGTGAAGATGCAAAATGAAAAACTAAAATGCATTAATCTTTCTTTATTTAACAAACACAAATGCAGTTAACATTTTAATCTGTATTATATAGGAAGCCCATCCTAACCTTTGAAAGTTTTAATTACCTGCCATTTTGGTGTCTGCATTTTCTGATTTGGGACTTCCTTTTCATTAGTGGCTGCCAATAGGCTCATAAGAATACACTTTTTCGATGCTTCTGGCTGACACTAATTTCAGTTTTCTGAAGACACTGCTCTACACAGCACATTAGAAGCACATTAGCAACTTGAACCAAGAAGAAGGAAGACAGAGACAGGAATAGAGAACAGTGAGCTGTTCATGTTCTTACCTTTTATCTGCTGTGTTTGCTTATTTGCTGATTTATTCTTTTCCTCACATCAGTAATGGTTTGAGTTGGCTGCCTTGAATTACAGTTATTCTGTATTTGTATTCAACTTCTGGTAATGACTCTATACTCTCTTTGAGGTAAGGGCTCTGCGTCACTCATCTTTCCATCCCTTATGACTCTACAAGGTGCTTGGCCCAGAAAAGTTTCCCAATGAACATTTGTTGAATTAAACTAGAGAGAATAAAATATCACAAGTGCAGTGGCCTCATTTTTCCCTCAAGAAATTTAACAGAGCAGATAGAGAAGACATGAAGGAAACTTTAATAGAAGGAACTGAGATCCTCAAACATTGTTCTTTGTTAGAAAGTACTGTCTAGTCTCACATATGAAGTGGACAGGTTCCAAAATTCCAGAACTTTAAAATAAGACAGGAGATGGGGTGCCTGGGTGGCTCAGTCAGCTAAGCATCCGACTTGGGCTCAGGTCAGGATCTTGCAGTTTGTAAGTTCGAGCCCCATGTCAGGCTCTGTGCTGACAGCTTAGAGCCTGGAGCCTGCTTTGATTCTGTGTCTCCCTCTCTCTCTGCCCCTACCCCCCCAACACACACACTCTCTCTCTCTTCTCTCTCTCCCTCAAAAATAAACATTAATAAATAAATAAACATTTTTGAAACAGTTTTAAAATAAGACAGGAGAGGGTTACTCTGGCAAAAACAGCTTTAGGCTTTTGGAAAACTTCCTTACTACTGGCTCATGGTTCTCCAGGTGCTCTGGGAAACCTAACTCTCTGGACTTGTGCTACCTGCATTCCTGGCCATGGAAAGATCCTTTCTGATACCTTGGCAGAAGGGCACCCTTAATTAGTTAGGGATCCTCAGCTTGGGGTGCTGGAACTGCTACTACATGAACAGTCATGGTCAAGTCCAGCTTTGTTAAGTGAGCATTAGTTGTGGGAAATGCCAGCAGGTACATTAATTTGGAAAACAATAAGCAGAGTAAAAATGAACTCATGCTTTCAATGAAGAGTAAAAAATGAAGAGGCTTTGAAGCTGATTTGCGTAATTTATTGATTCCTATTTCAACCCTTCCTAATGCACTTTCTTGTTTCAACCAGATCAGACCCACCACAAAGGGTTGGGCAGGATGTACACTACACAAGTGTTCCTGGCTGAGGGAATCCAGCCAAATGTCCCCTAATGGAGTTTTACAACCTGACAGAGTGCTACACATGCCCCAAGGAATCAGCATCTTCTCATTTGCAACAAAGTGGCTTTGGCTTGTGGGATTCCTGAACTGAGTTGAGTATTTTCAACAAAAGGAAATTAAACACAAAGATGCCTAATTATTTAGTGTTTGGGATAATAAGTGAGGAGAGATACCTTGGAGCAGCTAGTTTTCCAAACTTCTCCTGGAGTGGAAGGGTCTTAGGATTGGATTATTCTCCTTCAGGAAAGGTAAGAATGCTATGGCAGCCATGTCCATGATGCTTCTTGACTTGAACCTTCACATGGCTACTATTTGGTGGTCCCCATTTTTTGGTTTTCTGGCTGGTCTTACAGGGAAAGCTGTATGGTGTTATGGTCTCAGAGAATCATTTGAACAATTGAAATAAGGACCATCTTAATTCCATCCCCAGACCAGAGACCGCCATCTTACGGTGCCCCATTCATTCCCTGCATAGTTCTGTCCATTACAAGGCACTGCTGTTCACTGGTCCACTTTCTCTGAAGATAAACACAAAAATGTCCATTATATCTCACTGGCTTATTTCTTCCAAATATCAAATTAAAGGAGTGAGTGTCTCTCATTACTATTGGGCCGGTTGCTCTATCTTCTTGGGAGAGAAACTTCAGTAAGTATAGAAATAAAAACAGTTCTACAACTAGGTTTAATGATCAATATGAAATTACTTTTGATTAGTGGTACGTTATGAGCCAAGATGTATCATCTATTAGAAATTTTACATTGCAGTGTGTCCTTCCAAGGAGAAAAAAAAACCCAGAAATTGTTTTCCTTGGGCAATTTTTAAAACACAGCTGATATTTACTGCTTCTCATTGTTCAAGACTGAGGAGCTCAAAGTTCTCTACGTGCTGATAGTCAGGGTGCCTGACCTGCAGACATGCCGCATGTGAACTTGATGGCATCATTTTGATCATATTTTTGTTGTTCTGCACCAGTGCCCTTCCTATCTATCATCTTGGAACATTAAGGAGAGAATAGTAGTGATGTTGGGAGACTGCCCATGAGAGAGTAACAATATCCACCAAGTGTATTTCCTCTTGGTGACACCTCAGTCTACTCAAAAAGACAGTATGTGCTCTAGGGATCTTATTTGCCAAATACACTCAAGTTGTATTTTGTTTTTTATTAATTGTTTATTACTTCATTGTCTATCTCCTCCCCCTAGACTGTAACCCAATAAGATCAGAGAATTAGCCTCTATCTCCAGTGCTAGAAAAGCACCATCTCAAGGTTCGTGGTCTCTAAATGTATGAGTGAATGAATGAATAAATATGAGTTAATAAAAAGCTGCTAACATAAGCTAGGCCCTGATTTACTCTTAAAACTAACTGTTGTACTCAGGTATGGAGTCTTTTTTTCCAATGAGACAGATCTGATTGCCTCTCTGTGATTGGCTTCATTTTTCTCACCTCTCTCCTTTTGCATCTTGTCCTTCATTTGCAAGTCTCTCCGGCTGTTCGGTACACATGGCCCGCACCGCCTCAGGCCTGGCTCAAGATGTTCCTCCTCTGGGAGCTTGCTGAAATTCTCCTGTTCCCCTCTGGCCTTCCTTGTCTGTGACTATCTCCTCTCCTATAATATTTTTCCAGAATCTGGATTTCTACTCCTTCTGCATTTGCCTGGCAAATTCTTCACATACTTGCAATCTGTTTTCTCACATGGATTATTAGTTTTCTGAGGGAAGAAAATGTCTTATTTTCTTTTTCATTTCTATCTTTTCTCTCTACTTCCACTCCCAGTCAACTACAGCAAATGGCCGTTCTCAGTGGAAAAAAAAAGCTGTCGACTCATTACGAGCAGATACACATCGAGTCCTTCAGACAGCACAATTAGATCGTGAAGTTCAACCTGTGGCATTGCCTGCTGCCTCTCTCGCTGGTATCACTATGGGGATACGGGGATTGCATGGCTCTGGGATTAGTAATGAGATCCAGAGCCTTTTACCTATTTAAATCACCAGCTCAGTTCTAACCCTGCTTGAAATGTGGACTTCCAGTACGTGAGATACCACAGGCTCCTTAAAGAACCGAGTTGATCTGTGGAAAGTTTTCCTTTTTACTTTTTAATGCCATTTTAACTACCATCCAGGAGAAAGTTATCTAAGACTCTTAACTGTTTTGTATTCATAACAACTGTAGGGTAGAAATACGGAAGAAACCCCTACCACATCGAACAACCCATTCCTTACACAAACTGTCTCTAACCTTTTACTCACAGCCCCGGATGAAATAAAGATCTGTGTGCAAGTCCAGTAAAGTGTCACAGAGACAATCAAAGAACACCATTGGAATAGACCTAAAGACACCAAGATGCTATGAGAAGAGCAAAGAGAAGAGTTATTTATGTGTATCTCAAATTTAAAATGACCAGGATTCAATCCCAGCTAAAGGCTGGCAGAAGTCTATTGCCAACCTTTATTTAAAATTTTTTTAAACAAAGCACCAGGGCGCCTGGGTGGCTCAGTCGGTTAAGCCTCCGACTTCGGCTCAGGTCAGATCTCACATTCGTGGGTTTGAGCCCCGCGTCAGGCTCTGTGCTGACAGCTAGCTCAGAGCCTGGAGCCTGCTTCCGGTTCTGTGTCTCCTTCTCTCTCTGCCCCTCCCCCTCTCATGCTCTGTCTCTCTCTGTATCAAAAATAAATAAAACAACAACAACACAAATAAATAAATAAAGCACCAACCAGGAATCTTAGGAAAACCAAATAATATTTTGACATCCTTTAAGACCTATTCACAAGTGCTCTACTTCTCAGTTGAGAAAAAATAACTGACACTCCCTAAATAATGGTTTGCCGGTCTTGTCCTGGAGAAGCACTCTAGTGAGATTTATTTATTACCCATATGTAGCTGCTTACAAACTAATCGGAACAATAGTGTTAGGCAATTAGCCTTTTCATTTAAAACACTGGTTAACCATTGATAGATAAATGGATAAGGAATGGATAGATGAATGAATATATATAACGGAATATTTCACAGCCACACACACACACACACACACACAAAGAGATTATGCCATTTGCCACAACATGGATGGACCGAGAGGCTGTTATGCTCAGTGAAATAAGTCAGACTGAGAAAGTCACATACCATAGTTTCACTCATATGTGGATCCTAAAAAAACAAACGCATAAACAAACAAAAAGCAGAATCGGGCTTATAAATACAGAGAACAAACTGTATGGTTTGCCAGAGGGGGCAAGAAAAAGGTGGAGGGGAGTGGAGAAGGAGTTACAGCTTCCAGTGAAGGAGTAAGTCATGGCAAGAAAGGCACAGCATAGAGAATACAGCCAATGATCCTGCAGTAGTATTGCATGGTGACCCCGGGTAGCCACACTCATGGGCAGCATCTCATAACATGCAGAGCTACTGAATCGCTATGTTGCATAGCTGAAAATAATGTAACATTGTGGGTCAACTATTTTCAAATTTATAATATTTAAACAAAAAAAGTAAAGTGCTGGTTAACCTTCCTTAAGGTCAAGAACACATATGATGAAAGCAATGGCTTCTCTCTCCAGAGGGATGCAATCCCACTCAAAATTCTGCACAAAATTTTGGGGAATTCATGGAGCCTCTGAAGCCCTCTTACATATCCCTCAAAAAGCAATCAAAACTTAGGATTTCCAAGTGCTAAATGCATTATTCTGATATCAGTAATTACTAGTTTATTTTATAGATGAGCCTAGTGAAATCCTAGATTTAGACAGTGGTAAAAGGGAAATTTGGTGGTCATGGAAGTTTTAGAATACCTTTGGTAAAGAGCACTTGGATGGCTCAGTTGGTTAAGCATCTGACTTCAGCCCAGGTCATGATCTTGTGGTTTGTCAGTTTGAGCCCTGTGTGGGGCTCTGTGCTGACAGCTCAGAGCCTGGAGCCTGCTTCAGATCTGTGTCTCCCTCTCTCTGTCCCTCCCCTGCTCATGCTCTCTTTCTTTAAAAAATAAACATTAAAATTTTTTAAAGAAAATCTTTGATAATAATAACAATGGTGATTATAATAATAGTCATACATTATTGAGTCACAGAGCTAATAAGTAGAGTCTGGACAGATTATAGGTACCTTCATTTTTAAGGTCTTTCCAAAGCTGCAGGAAAACAACCCACAGGAGGGAAAAAAAAACCAAACAAACACTTTGATCTTGCTCTTAACAGCCAGCTCTTAATGACAGTAACTTCCAAAAATACAAAACAGCTTCCAGGACATATAAATCTTTATCTTTGGCTCCCTGCAATAAGGTTTTGTGCTGCTTAGGGTGGTCTGGGGTGTCCTACACTCACCTTCGTTCTGTGTACTTTGTGTCTTGGAGTCTTAACATTACTGTCCTTCAAAAGCGGATCAGCATACCAGTCAGTGCCTGACTGAAGTGGTCAGGAGGTTGGGATGGTGTTGCAAGGTCAGTGGCAGGAATGAACAAGGGTACATAACACCTCTTTGCATTGGATTCTCTACACTACCTCCAATCCATTTTCCATGCTAACACTGTACTGTTGATGAGTTTGTGAGTCCTAAGCAGGGCTGGCTGTAAACAGTTCCCAGAGTGTACGATTCACTTCCATGCAAGGAAGGGCTTTGTGTCCATAAATATCACACTGTCCCCAGCATCTGTCTCCTCAGTGTCATTCGGTTGCATCAGTGAAAGACTCTGTCCTTTACGGCTTATTGTCCCATCTTCCAGTGTCCCTTTTAAAATGTCCACAGCGCTATACTGGTCCCCAGTGCAGAACTAGGATCTCTTGGAATAGTCACTGAGGGTCACATTAAGAGTGGACAAGGTGGTAGAGGGTCTAAGACCAAGTCTAGTGGATGGTAATAAGGGGATAAGAAAAGGGAAAAATAGTAAAAGTTAGATTTCTTCAGAGTTTTATACACGGTTAGCTCAAATTCAATCCTGAAGGTACTGCTGTGTGGAATGGGGGACCCTGAGACCCTGAGGCCATTTTCTCTCACCTTGAAACTGCTATGGTTTTGAGTGATGTGTTCATCTACTGGAGGCCTCAGAGAGGATCATCAGGATTTGTCCTATCAGAGGAAAGGTAATAGTTAAAGAGGATTTTTAAGTTTTGGTTTTGTCAAGAAAATAGTTGTTATATTCAAAAGAATGCTCATCTTTATTTTCCTGCATTTTGACCATTATATGCGCAATTTTAAAGATAAGTTGACATCACTATAAATAAAATTTTGTCATAACTTTGGTATTTACTGGTGGCTACCCACTTTTGCTTTTTTCAGAATCCGGTAGCACAAAGTGGCAAATCAGATCAATGGCTTTGTGGGGCTAATTTCAGTGAGTCAACCAGTCCCCAAGAGATTTCAGAGAGAGCCAAAATTCTCTGTCAGAATTGGGTTCCACCCCCAGGACCCAGGCAACTGTATTTATAAGTAATAAGTTACAGCAATTCCCTCTTCATGGTGTAATCCTAGCAATACAGGGAGAATTAGACCAGTTCCCTTCCTCCATAGCATGACTTGCCCTGCTGATAAATTACACACGTACCCACATGCGCGCACACATACTTCATCCAGGAAATGAGGGTTACTTTTATGTTGACTCAGAGAGACCCAACCTGACATTTTAGAAGAGATCTGAGAAGGAAAAATGGACATATTCCTCTCTAGACCAATACTATCTAAGTATGATATCTCATATCTGATAAGAATTCACTAACGATTGGCTGAACAAATGAATAATTGAATAATCAAATAGACACTACTCTTAAAATTGGCAGATTAATAGATTCAGCTTGTGTTTGATGGCTTCCAGTTTTGGGACTGCATTAACTGAGGCTTAATTTCCAGGTTAAGAGACCAGTGATAAGAACTGTCAAACTTGTTTTGCTTATCTCTAGTTTCAAATAACAACATTAGGTATTTTTACCCTTACTATTGATTTCTACATCAAATTCAGCTAAAACAGAGATATAGAAAGATGTGTGCTAGTTTGTGAAAATGATGCAAAGAGCAAGAAGATCTACGTTCATTAGTAGATGGGTTTCTAGAGGAATATAAATGTAGATAAGAAAAGAACAGAGCAAGCATGGCCCATGAAAAGGCAACTTATTAATGGATGTGCCCTTATCACAAGCTAGAATGAAAATATAACTTTTTTTTAAGTCCTACCATTTGTTTATAATTCTAATTCTAGGAATCTATCTTCTAGCAATAATGAGAGATGTGGACAAAAAAACTGTATATGAAAGTGCTCATCTCAGCTGTATTTAGCTGTCAAAACACTAGAAATAATAGAGAGTCCAACATTTGTGTAAGAAATTTGGATAAGACATTATTGCATATCTAAGCAATGGAAAACTATACATTTATTAAAATTAATATCCTTGAAGAATATTTACTGCCAGACATAAAGTGTCACATGTGAAAATGATATTCACTGAATCAGATATGACTGGCCACTTGGAAGGAACCAAAACTGACTTTATGCAGCCAAAGCTTACAAAGCCTTCCAGAAAGCTGGCCCCAGCATCTGGCTCATAGGCTGAACCTTACAGGTGATGAGATAGGTCACTTCCTGACACTCCAGGGACCTTGGTGACTTTGAGAAGAGGGAAATTTGCAGAATTTATAGTAAAGCGAGTGAAATCCGGTGGAGGGAGTTTCTTGGCTTGGGAAGAACAGAAATCTGAAAGACTGATCCATTTACCTGAGTCATGCAAGCACAGGTTTTAGAGTTATCTTATCTGTCTGTATGAGACCAAAATTTCATTTTCCACTAATTAGAGAGTGGCAGCTTTTGAGAAAAGTAAGACCGGTTATAGACAATAAAATAGCTACATTTAGTCTATGCAGGTAAGTTTAGGGTAAGTAAAAAATGTTTGACTATATTAATTAGCTATAATAACAATAAAAATGAAATGCCTCTAGACCGTAATAAAAGTATTGTTATGTACTCTACATGTCTATGTATATCACTATATATTTGCATATACTATATACATTCTATATGTGTATACTACTGTATATTCATGTTTATTTGACATTACAGAAGTTCTGCCTGCGGCTCAGTCAAATCTTTCCCATTCAAAACTCAAACAACAATGAGCGATTGCATTTCTTCATAGTTTACTTTGACATCATATACAGGCCATTGATTTCTTTCTGGGGGAGACAGCTGAGTGTAGCAACTGAAACTTTGTTCAAAACCTGCCCCATGGATTAGCCGCTGCATTAACTGTGTCCAACGTGAGTAGTCAACAAACACTACCTCTTATCATTCTGTGGTTAACTCCTCTGGAACAAGGAACTAGAATTCTAGGGGTTGTTTGGCAGTTTACATTCAATTCCTCACCCTTGAGCAATTACTCTGACATATTCATTACTTCCTTCTTCTCCCTTTTCTTTAGAATCACCAGACTTCATAGTTGACCATTAGGTAGCTCCACCTGTAAATTCCATTTACAACAAGCCCAGGAAGCAATTGTCCAGCCTCAGCCCTCAACACTGAAGCGACAGGAAGCATACTCTATCTCCACAGAGCCCTTGGGTCAGCTTTAGCAATTGGAAAAGAACGTTAAAATTGAACCTATCTCTTCAAATCATTATTCTGTGATCCTAGTTCTATTCCTCAGAGTCGCACTGATAAACTGTTGTTTCTCTGCTACATGGGGGCATCATTCCCCAGAAAGGCTGTTAAGTCTCCAGTGAGCCTTTCCTCTCGAGGCTGAAGAACTTTTCTTCTTGTGCCACAGGTTCACCTCCCTCCACCATCTCGATTGCTTTCCTATAAACACACTCATTTATCCATTTCTTGTGGCTCTGGACCATGGGCTCTGATGGCCACACAATAGTTGTACTCAGATCAACACACCATTAAGCAGGGATGACCATCTCCTTCTTCCTAGACACTATAGATTAGTTAATTTAACCTAAACTCAGATGAATTTGGGGGCTATCATGTTACACATTTTGTTTGGATCCTTATTGGCCCCAATTCTACACGTCATATTTTTTCCTCACATCATTGCTGGGAAATTCTGTGCAGGACTCTTTATATAACCCTATTACATTTTTTTCTTCCTTCCTTCCTTCCTTCCTTCCTTCCTTCCTTCCTTCCTTCCTTCCTTCCTTCCTAACAATTTGGACTTTATTCCAGTCTGTTAAGATGTAATGCATTTTCTATCCCTGCAAGTATTTTTCTATTTGCAGATCTGTTTGTATGCCTTCTATATGTCCATTTGCACTATTAATAATGATAAATGTTGAACAGAAATTGGCACAGGACAGAGAGGACTTCAGGTTGACATTGATCTATCATTTAGCACCCTTTAAGAAAAGCTGTTTATCCAGTTACAAATCCTCCAAAATACATCATCGTCTAGTATTAACGTCTCCTTTTTGATAACATGATGATCATCAAGAAATACTGTCAAATACTTTGTTGAAACACAGATGCCTAATGTCTACTACATTTGCCTTCTCTACTAAATCCGAAAGACAAAGGAGAAACACTGACCCACCAGTTCTCAGTGATTACTATTTTTTTCCCCTAAGGATTCTCAGACCATCTTGTTCATTCATTCAAACATATGTGTTCCTTGTCTGCTATGTTCCAGGCATAAAGCTAGACACAAGATAATAGGATTCATGGCTGCAGGGAGTTTGCTGCTTTTAAATAATGAATGCTAGACTTTCCCCCAGAAACAACACAATTTGTTCCTTTCCTTTCCAAGGGTTGGCAGATGGTCAAGCACATCCTCAATAAATTTGTTTTATTGAATTTGATGCCTGTTATAAGTAACATCTATTGATTACTTACCTATGACATGCGTTATGCTCAGTACCTTAGTTGATTATGCTATTTAGCTTCTATAATACAATTTCCCCTATTTTACAGATATGGAAGCTGAGGCACAGAGCTGTTAGGTAATTGGCCCAAACCTGCACATAATAGGGAGTGGTGGAGATATGGGTATAAATCCAGCTGTTTGGATTAGACACCCACATACTGTGACTGATGATCCATCTACTATAATAGAATTACTGAAAAGAAGGTCTCATTTTTTGTTCCAAATATTCATAAGTTTTCTAAGAGTTTAAGTAAACAATCAGCAAACCTACCAAACAATTTTAGTGGAAACATTTTAGGTAAATTTTCATTTGAAAACAAGCTATTCCTATAGAAACAACAGGAGAGTAAAATTATGATACTTTATGACAATACTATAATGTTCTCAGTACAAAGCAGTGTTATGACTTCCTCATCTACATTACTATTCTTTCATAGAAATCATTTCATTTTAGATTTAGAAGCTTCCTTGGAAGTTATGTGCTAATTTAAGAGCCAGATGATGCTCTCAGGCAAATTCTAAAGACTTTCCAACCTCAAGATTCTATGATTCATTTGGTGGAAGCAAATTTCCAATTCTACCAAGTTCCTTTTTTTTCAACTGATTTAAAAGAACTTAAGGAATTTTTCTATTTGAATATAAGGCATCCATCTTTTGCTATAAGTGATAAAAGAGCCTTGATAGAAATTTATTATTAGTGACAAAAATCATTTAATTTTTTACTCAGAAACCAGGGCTGGCTAAGACCCTTCTGGGATTCCATAGTGTGCAAATTGACACTGCCTATAAGCATATTTATTCTTGGTCTGTTTTTCTCATGATATGATTATGCTTTGTGACTATGCCATAGAGTTAATATTCTATAAACAAACAAAAACAGCCCTGCCTATGTCCTGTGACTTAAAAGACCTCAGAAAGGCAAACCGACAGGTGATCAATTGGGAAAAAAGTAATGAGAAGCTACCACAACAGGTATTTCCATTTGTTTAAAATATTCCCAATACTAAACTACTTAATAAGCTAGCTGGTGAGGTACAGATCAAATATTTCATAATCTCACCTTTTGGAATGATCGTCTTGTCATTCTTATCCAGGGCCTTGCCTTCCTAAACCAGAGGAAGTGCCTTGGAGCCAATGTGTTCCTCTGTGTATCTAAAATTAAGTACCCAGTTGGTGGTTAAATTAAGATCTGACCTTGTGCAACTGAAACATAAGCGGTTCCTGGCACACAGTGAAGTATTACCCATGACTTCTCTAGACTCTCATCAAAAGAAACATAAACCCACAGAGGTATAATAAGATTATCTGTGTCCTGATTGGTTCAAAGGTTGCTCATGAAAACAAATGATCTGCCAACCCAGCTGCCATGAGGGTTCCTGCTGAGGGAACGAAGTAAAATCACTTTAATAGAATTTTTCGTCTTTTAAAATTAGTTGTTTAAGACACAAAACTGTGAGTCTGTGTGACTGCAGATCCATATCCACTTGTAATCAGTTTTAACACACACCGTTTCTCATTCTTCATCTCTTAGACCCATGTCAAATCTCACTGAATACAGCCGTCTTAGTATGTGCATTTACTGTCTTTCATTTGATTTGCATTTAGTACCTTCCAGTCTGATACTCAGATAGGGATACAACAGTCACCGACACCTAATGTAATCAGAAATGTGTAGGTCAAGTTGTAAAACACAGATAGTCTTTAAAAAAATGAGCAGGAGATGTAAATCAAGAAGAAAATCAGGATTTTAACTGGGGAGGGCTATGTTCTATTTTAAAAAATCCATTAAAGTTGAATGTCTTGCTGATTTTCTAATGAAAATAATCTGACGTAAGTTTGTTTTGACATGGCTATGCTTGGATTAACTCAGGCCACTGTCAGCATTCACAAGGCCATCTGGCTTCCGTCCCCACTACCGCACTAAAAGGACTCTTCTTAAGGGCGTCAGTGACCTCCTAGTGTCTAAAGACACTGCGCTGATTACTTTTCAGACCTTCTTGGATTTCCTGCTGTTGGTCTCTCCCTTTTTCCTGAACTATCTACTCAGGCTTCGGGGAGCACTATACATGCTTTTGTTTTTCTTCTATTTCTCTGATCCGTTTTTTGGGACTTGGTGTTAATGGATAAACACATGGATTGTGATAAGTTTTCCAGTTTTATTTCAAAAATTGGAACACTATACATGTAAAATCAGAGGTCCTAGCTTTTTGTGATAAAAGAGGCTGTATTTCAGTCACTCTCAGAGCAAACCCTGAGAAATATTATGTATTTATACCATTATTAACCTTGAAATAGTCAAGGTTGAAGGTTAGAACATTGTGCATGTTTTATAACTATTCATTTAATTTGGAACTTTGCAATAAAACATTCTTACAGAGACAAACAGCATTGTGAAACTTTAATTTTTATACAATACTTTTAACTTACAATATTAAAAATTCATATGAAGGCTTAGAGTATAATGCAGTTTGTGGACAAAATCTATACCAAACATTTAAAATGTGGTTTGGCACATTTCAGGGACATCTCTGGTTTTATACCAACTAATTTATGACTGTTTAATCCATTTGTATAATAGTTATTATATATCTCCTTAGATCACACAATATTTAAAATAATGTTTAAAAAAACTGAAAGGGAAAGAGAGTTGGGGAGAGAGAGGGACGCAAAACTTGAGAGACTATTGAATGCTCAAAATGAACTGAGAGTTGAAGGGGAAGAGGGAGGGGGGAAAAGAGGTGATGGTCATGGAGGAGGGCACTTGTGGGGAAGAGCACTGGGTGTTGTGTGGAAGCCAATTTGACAATAAAATATTATGGGGAAAAATATATAGATAATCCCTCAAAAAAAAAAACTGAAAGGACAAAAAAAGCGGGACACTGTGGCAAATAAATGAAAATATGTTACTGATGATATGGGCCTATGAACAAATCTTGTCTTACCACTTATTGTCTCTGTCACCTCAGATTTGTTATTTAATTTTCTGAGATTCAATATCTCCATCTGTAATGTAGAAGTGGTAATAGTAAGAATAACCATTATAATAAAAATAATAATACGATGACCATGACACCACCATATTTTAAAAATTTATTTATTTTTGAGAGAGAGAGCATGAGCAGGGGTGGGGCAGAAAGAGAGAGAGGGAGAGAGAGAGAGAGAGAGAGAGAGAGAGAGAGAGAGAATCCCAACTATCATCTGTTCTGTCAGCTCGAACCCAAAATGGAGCCCACACCCAATGCAGGGCTCAATCCCACAACTGTGAGGTGATGACCTGAGCCACTCAGGCGCCCCAGACATCCACCATTTTTTAAAATGTGGATTTTATTTTTAAGAGAGAGCAAGCAGAGGAGGGCAGATAGAGAGGGACAGAGGATCAAGTGGGCTCCACACTGATAGGCAGCCAACGTGGAGCTTGAACTCATGAACTGCAAGATCATAACCTCTGGGATCTCAACCTGACTGAGACACCCAGCCTCCCCAGACACCCACTGTGGATTTTTTTTAACTTTTTATGTTTATTTATTATTAAGATAGAGCACAAGTGCAAGAGGGAGACACAGATTCTGAAGCAGGCTCTGGGCTCTGAGCTGTCAGCATAGAGCCTGACATGGGGCTCAAACCCACAAACAATGAGATCATGACCTGAGCAAAAGTCAGACGCTTAACCAACTGAGCCACCCAGGTGCCCTGATTTTTAAGAGAAGTATTCCTCAAATAGTTCATCATCATCTCTGTACACTTTCTAAAGCATGCTTTGAGTAAATTCAAATATTTAAAAGAATGATCTGTTCATAATGCTCATAACCATTTCCAACATTTGCCAGTCTGGGAAGTTGGCTTTTCCTGTTGATTTTCTCAAAATGCAAACAAAGTGAATCCGATGTTTGAACAATGGACTTCTAGGTTGCCTGGAAAGGGTGTTTCGGGCAAGGTGTGTGATCAACCAGTGAGGACTGTCCTGAGGAAGGCACCTATAATAATGCTGACGTCCAGCACACGTCCCTTATATCTATATATGGCAAGAAATGAGTGTCCCATTTCACAGTGATAATTATAGCAACTGATATGAAGAGCCTTAGGTTGAAATGTTGGAAGCACAGTGTTAGAAGTATTGTCCCTAGAAGCACCCATTTTTATTTTGGGAACAAAAGATTTGGGTAGCATGGTATGTTAACTTGCAGAAAGCAATGTGGCATCCGGGCCTTCATGTTCAAGGCACCTGCTGCTCCTCACAGGTACTCTGTGTTCTGCAGGCCTCTGACTGTGAGTTAAAACTACAGATCTTGCCAAGATTAGCCAAACAATCATGTCCAATCTGTACAAAGCCATTTATCAGAGTCCTTTCTGATCCAGCCCTTTCTTTATAAAAGCCTTAACACAACTGTAACTTTATCTTTGCCTTCTGGGCAAAATGGTGTTGTCCAAACTCCTCAGAAAATCCCGCTTTGCTTTTTCCCATTATTTTGCAGTTTAGGAAACCATATCTGTATATATCTCACTTGGTTTTGTTTTGAAATACAGTACTTCCTGATGTATGTCAACACCCCCACAAAATCATAACTAATGTGAAAAATGAAAAGAAGAAATACACTAGTTCCAATTTTCTCCTCCTTTTTCCTTTTCCACTCATTCATTATTTTGGTCATGGGGAGACTAGGATTTAAAAATGCACATTTTATTATGCTTGTATATAAAACAGCAGAGAAAAGGAAATCCTTTATTTCTAGTGTTCTTCCAAGGCCTTTGATAACTGGTTGTTTGCTTTTGCTGTGCTTTCTCCTGTTTTGTTTTGTTTTGTTTTGTTTTGTTTTCTTCAGATTGAAAATCCAGCTGAAACTCTTAGTCCAATGTATTAGGACCACATTCTCTGTGGGTGCTGATGTCACAGCCCTGAGGAACGTGCATTGTTGACATCACTCCTGCCATCTTGTTTCCATGCAGCAGCACAGAGGCAAGCGACGAGTGAGTGGTTTTTAGTACAGTACCACTGTATGTAGCACAGGAACCCCACGTGCCTGAAAAGTGCAGAGAATTCTTAACGGCACTTTGTTACATTTACCACTTTGTTACATTTACCACTCTGTCCCCAGTGTCTCGTAGAAAAAACACATGAAATCCATGCTAAATTTTTGCTAAAGACAGTGACTTGTTCATATGGATTAGTAGTTATTTCTTATGTAATTTAACTAAGGGTTAATTCAATTAAAATGGAGTTATAGTGAATTTCATGAAAGCAGGTTGATTTCTTTCCATGAAAGACAGGTCAAGAGCATCTAGAGAAAGAATCCTGGATTAAAAGAAGGCAGGGAATTTGTATTTGGGTTTCAGATGGGTCCATGTTTGTGTGAATTAAGACAAATCACTTAAATCCCTATGTCCTGGTTTCCACCTACATAATAATTCTGCTTTTGATATTCTACATCATTAATACGAGAGTAAAGTGAGAGCATAATTATGGAAGTTCTTTGAAAAAATAATAATCACTCTACAGATAGAGTACTTGCTATTATAGTTCAGTTGACACTTGAAGGTTTGAATCGCATAGATCCGCTTATATGTGAATTTTTTTGATTTAGTACTATAAATGTATTTACTCTTATGATTTTCTTAATAATATTTTCCTTTCTCTAGCTAACTTTATTGTAAGAATAAAATAGAAAACACATATGCAAAATGTGTGTTAACTGTTGGTTATTGGTAACAATAACAATAGGCTATTAGCGTTTAAGTTTTGAAGGTGTCAAACGTCATACACAGATTTTCAAGTGCATGGGTGTTGCCGCCCTTAATCCCTGTGTTATTCAAGCATTAACTGTATTATAGCTCTGTCCTAAAATGGACATTAAAGGGACCATCCCACTTGGCTGCCTGCTCTATACAAGCAACACACGTTTTAGTATACGCAGAACGTGGTGCTAGACCACTTCAGGACATGCGTGCTAAGACAGGTGGGACATGCAGTTCTGATCCTTAAGAAGTTTACCACTGTGTAGAGAACAAATAAGTAGAAAAGAGGCCAGAATTTGGTAAGAGAGATAATACATAAGTAGGTCTGAAGGAGAAGGCCAGAGAACAAAGACATACACACATTTGCGTTTTAAAAAGAGAAAATGGGGGGCACCTGGGTGGCCCAGTCAGTAAGCACCTGACTCTTGATTTCAGCTCAGGTCAGGTCATTATCTTATGGTTCATGAGTTTGAGTCCTGCATCAGGCTTGGGGGGTTCTCTGTCTCCCTCTCTCTCTCTCTGCCCCTCTCCTGCACATGCTCTCTGTCTCTCTCTCAAAAATAAATAGAGATAAAATTAAAAAAAGACAATGGTTTTACATTAATAGATCATCCAAGTATTTTGAGAACCTTTCTTTTTCTTCTTATCTTTTGTAATATTGATCTCATACATATTCCAAATTGATAATGCTAAGGCAAGGAGACTTTCACTATTCTTAGTACCTTATTTAATATTCACTAAACATAATCATAATCAAAGCTATATAATAGAACTTTATATTGGCAAGCATAGTAAAATTCGAATTACTGAAAATTCAGTATTGTATTCTGTTCTTTCTGAAAAGTTTGATGTTTTTCATATGCACCTGTTATGTTTCATTTTTTTTGAAGCTACTAATTCATGAAATTCCATCAACTAACATTTGGTTATGAACAAGAACATTTTAACATTAACTGTATATAAAAGTTATGTGAATTTGGTGAATAAAACTTACCATGTTAAACTCGACAATCTCAATGTAAATCTGCCCTATCTGCTATCAGAAAACCCTGTTTCTCCCTTCTGCACTTAGATCCTTATTTTAAATTTGACCCACTGTTTATATGTTCAAATAATTTAATTTCAATATAAAAGTTAAGCTTAGTGATTCTTTGAGGAAACTAGAAAAATGTGATTATTTCTGCTAGGTTTAGATTTATCTCTAATAGAACAGTGTAAGTAATGGGGCAGAATACTCTGGATTTTCCAAAATGGTATTTCTACAAAAAATTTGGCTTAGTTGTGGCTTGATTTGAGGATCTAATATGTATGTGATTACCACACAACTAAGGGAATTTTTCATATTTTTTCATAGATCTGTAGTATCAAAAATATTAAAATCAGGGGCACCTGGGTGGCTCAATTGGTTAAGCATCCCACTTGGGTTCAGATCATTATCTCATGGTTTGTGGGTTCAAGCCCCACATCGGGCTCTGTGCTGACAGCTCAGAGCCTGGAGCTTGCTTCAGATTCTGTGTCTCCCTCTCTTTCTCTCTCTGCCCCTCTCATGCTCTCTCTCTTCCCCTCTCTCTCAAAAAGAAATAAACATTTAAAAATTTTAATATTAAAATAAAGTTGAATTGTGAGGCTTGTTAACATGTTTTTATGCAGCATGGAATGTTTGGGTAATTTCTCAGTCCTGAAGATCTAGACCATCCAGCTCCAGTGTAAGCAAATACTTTCCAGGGGACTTTGGGTGGGATATAACAGTGAACCGACTCATAGGCTGTGGAGCATCTTACGAAGTCAGAAATGGTAGGACCCGGAGAAGTCGATGAATGTGGGATTCTCACCACGGCTGTATCTGGCAAATATTTTGCAGGTACCATTCTCTAGACCACCAGTGACTTACCAGGTCCCTTTCCTTGAGGAATTTATTTTTATCTTGGTGAAGTAAATATTAAATAAGTGAGAAAATAAATTGTGGTAAACTTGATGAAAAAAATAGACATGGCAGTAGTTGGTAACAACTATGTCACATATGAATCCCCACAAGTAATGGATCAGTTTGGGGAGCTTAATTGTAGTGCCTCCCAAATTAGGATTTAGGGAACAAGGAGGAAGTTTCCTTTCCTGTTTCAAAATTTTTTTTTTCTTTAACCACTTAATAAGGCAAAACAGTTTTTCACTAAATTTAACTAGAAAAAATAAATCTCTAAGAGAGGGACTTGGTACACAATTGAAGTACAATAGATTATTTGAGTTCTTTGTTGAGGTAATTATAGCCCCACAATTGGAAAACACCAGAAAATGTTAACACATTCCTATATCCATTTATTCTTTCACTAGAACCACATTATTTAGATTATTATAGCTGTATTGATTGGTGTGATATTTGAGAGGGTAAGTTGTCCCTCCTAATTTTCTTTTTAATATCTTTTAGGTGAATTTTTTGGTTTGTTTTTATTTATTCATTTTGAGTGAAAGAGAATGTGAGTAGGGGAGGGTCAGAGGGTCAGTGGGTGAGAGGGTGAGAGAATCCCAAGCAGGCTCCACACTCAGCACACAGCCCAATCTGGGCTCTATCTCACGACTGAGTCAGTGACCTGAGCCTAAATCAAGAGTCAGATGCTTAGCCAGCTGAGCCACGCAGTTGCCCAGGTGACTTTTTAAATCATCTAGTCAAGATGGGATTGTGACTGGGCATACATTAAGGTTAGATTCTTTGGGGAAGAATTGACATGTCTAAAATATTTAATCTCCCCATGCAGGAATACTGTATGTTTCAACTGATTCAAAACGTTTCTTTTTTAAATTTGTATAAAGTACTATAGTTTGTCTTTTATTTAAGTCTTGATTATATCTTAAATATCCCTTAGTATTTTGTAATTTTTATTTCTTTGTGAATAGATTTGTCTTTCTGCAGTATATTTGAAATGGTTATTTCTGGCACATCGAAAGCTAACCCTCTTGTATTCTTATTTTAGCTGCCTTTCAGAACAATTATTTGTGTTCTGTTAATTTTAGGTTGATTTTCTTGCATTCTTTACTTTTTGTACACAGTGCTAGCAGGCTGAGTGGTTGAAAAATCTTACGAAAAATAATAGATTAGCTTGTTAGGGAAGAAAAAAGAGAAAGATTGCACTAGGAAACATTTAGAACAAGTAATTAGTATGCAAACACTAACTTTAAGTATGATTCCTACACGGCAGTGGTTCTCAGGCTTGGCTCCCATTGGAATCGCCTGCAGATCTTTAGAAAATCCTGATGGCTGGGCGCTTCCCCCACATACTCTGATGTAATTTCTGAGCATCAGGATAGAAAGACTCTGCAGGTAATTTTAACATGTTGCCAAGCATAGGAACCATATGTATGGGTGATCTAAAATAAGAAATTTATTGTCAAAAATCTATTTCTTTCCTTCCCAATAGCTAACTTTGTGCTTTGACATATTAAACTCTTGATTTTAAGGAAAAATCTTTTTTGAAAACATTGGGGCGCCTGGGTGGCTCAGTTGGGTAAGCGGCCAACTTCAGCTCAGGTCATGATCTCCCGGTTTGTGAGTTTGAGCCCCACTTCAGGCTCTGTGCTGGCAGCTCAGAGCCTGGAGCCTGTTTCTGATTCTGTGTCTCCTTCTCTCTCTGCCCCTCTCTTGCTCACACACTGTCTCTCTGTCTCTCAAAAATAAATAAACATTAAAAAATTTTAAAAACATGTACTTATTCTTAGTCTCAAAATCATTCATTCCTTTATTCAACAAGTATTTTGTGAGCAGTGTTGTGTTCTTCCAGACATACTGTTCAAGGTATAGGAATAAATAAAACACATTACCCTCTAACATGTAGGGATTTTTTTATCTGTTTGAGTATCGGCTTGAACTGGATGTTGGGTTTGTGAGAGGGGAAGCCAGGACGGAGTCTAAGTATCTGGAAGGATATAGAGTTACCATTAACTAAGATGGAAATGGTTCCAGAAGGGGCAGGTTTAAAAAGGAGGAATAGGAGCTCAGTTTGGATCATGTAAAACTTGAAATACCTATTAAAGTCCAAGGGGAAAAGTTAAGTAGGCAGGTGAGTATGCACCCATGCATGTGGGGTGATGGGGTGGGGGAGGGAGGGAAGACTGAGCTGCAGAAATAAATTAGTGATATTTAAAGCCATGAGGCTAGATGAGCTCACCAAATGAATACCGGTAGATATAAAAATAAATACATTCAAGGGATGAGCCCTGGGGTTAACCAAAGCTTCAAGACAGAATGCAAACCACGGGAAGAAAAATATTTGCAGCAGGAGGGAGGGACTGACCAACTGTATCAAATTCTGCTGCTGGGTCAAGTAAGATAAGAACTAAAAACTGACCATTGGACTTAGCAACCTTTAGGTTTGTTTTCTATTCCAAAATCATCTCAGTAACCATCCAGGCTTCCTTTCGGTGATTTCTCATCTCTCCCCCTCTCCTTGCTTCTCGGTATGAGGGAGAGAGACAGTGGTCGTATGTTTGGGGAATTGTGGGACGCATACATAGCTCCCTAAATCTGGGAAGTTACTTCTTTTTCCTATACTTTTTCTCTCTGAAAAATCCCTCTCAGCTCATTTTGTTAGCCATGCTTGTTGTTTGAATTAGAGATATGGCTTTATAAAAACCAGTTCTTTGAATGTTTATACTAGCAACTGCTTTAGAATAAAATAATGTTATAAATAAATAATAATATAGACATTTAAGTAGAATTTACAATTCTACCAATTCCTTAGAAAATCACCCAACACAGGGTGAGGCGGAGAGCAGGACCCGAGCGTGATGAGCACTGCAGGTGAGGACTTCTGGAACTGTTTGGAATTTTGCTGCAATGCACCGCCCTCACCTGCAGCTTCTCCTCAGAGTCCACTCCCCGTGACAGCTCCCCCCAGGGCCGGAGAGCTGAAAGGGCTAAGACATTTTGAAAAGAGTCAGTCTCTTACCTCTCTGGATCTTCCCTGTCTCAGCTAGAATATTAAAATGAGGTCTGAAATGAGACAAGCTATTTCCCGTTTAAGAATCCATAAGACTATCATTTATGTTCTATAGTTTGAATGTTCCATACTTTTAAGGTTTCAGATCCTGCCAAGATACTTCTGTGTGAGATGCTGGCCAGTCCTTCCTCTTCAGTCTGACTTAGTTTTTAAAACTGGCTAATTGGTTAACCCTTAAATAAGATTTGCATTGGTTTGGGGCACCCAAGTGGCTCAGTCGGATAAGCGTCGACTTCGGCTGAGGTCATGATCTCGAGTCATGAGTTCAAGCCCTGTGTAGGGCTCTGTGCTGACAGCTCAGAGCCTGGAGCCTGCTTTGGATCCTGTGTCTCCTTCTCTCTCTGCCCTGCCCCTGCTCATGCTCTGTCTCTGACTCCAAATTAAATAAATGTTAGGAAAAAAAAAAAGATTTGCACTGGTTTGTTTCACCATCCTACACCACTGTTACCAAGCAACCCAAACGCAATGTGCTTCCCTTTGAACAGTACTGCAATCATGGATTCACTAAGCATGGGTTTATTAGCTAAGTGCCAGGTACAGTGATCATATCAGACAAGGCAGTTCTTACTCTCAGTTGATGGAGGAGATGAAGAGATGGCCAAAAGAAGGTGATATTTAGTTTTCAGGAGGAGAGGAGGAATGTGTCACAGAGAAAATAAAGACTTGAGCTGAGGATAAGGAGAAGGATTTTTTTTTTTTTTTGATAATCTAAAATGGGACAGGCATCCCAGGCAGAGAACATGCACATAACTCTGAAGGAAAATGGCATAGTGGGAGGACGAATGAACACTTCCCTTAGCTGGTCAGAGAACGCACTGAGGAGCCGGCAGTAAATGAGCTGGAGCTTTTTGGCAGGAGTCAGAGTATGGAGAACATTATATACTGAACTAGGTAAGTTATGTCTTTTTAAATTAAGAACACTTTTTAAAAGTTTATTTATTTTGAGAGATGGAGAGAGAGAACGCGCAGGGAAGGGGCAGAGAGAGAGAGAGTGCCCCAAGCAGGCCCCATACTGTCAGCACAGCCTCACTCGGGAGTCCCGCAAACTGTGAGATCGTGAACTGAGCCGAAATCCAGATCCAGTTGCTAACCCAACTGAGCCACCCTGGCGCCCTGGTAAATTTTGGTTTTCTTTTACTTTTTCCTCTAGGGCAGTGGAGTTAAAAGGACTTACTCCCTGGAATGAACCGGGGTGTGTGTTATTAGTCGCCAGAACCTCAAAGGCCGTGTGTATAGTCTGAACGTTTGAAGATGGATACTGTAATAGAGCCCCGCCTCCCAGCTCACACAGCCTTCCGAAAACCCACAACCTCAAATGCTGTGGAGAGAGTTTGTCCAAGTGTCCCAACTCTGAGAACCGCTGCAAGAGGCAAGAAGCAGCAGCAGGAGCATTTTAGGCAGGAAAATGATCTGATTCGGTGATTTCTCTTCCCTCTTCTCATTTTGCAGATATTTTACCATTAAAACTGAGATGTAGGTTTTGTTCCAAATTTGGCAGGAGGTGCTCTGTTCACAAATGGACCTGGAGAAACAGCAGCACCACGTCTGCCCCAGCACTGCCCACAACGCACGTCAGAGAAGGCTCTCTTCAGTTCGCTAATCGATCCATTTGCTTTACCTAAAAATTCCATTATACCGTTTTAAACGGTTTGCAGAAATCTTTTGAAAAATACCCTGAAGTCTCATATCTTTCCCTCAAAAATCTTTCAGACTTAGGAGTGACAAAAAGGAAAAAAATATGCAAGCAGATACTGTCTATTGACACCTGAACTTAAACAGTAATAAAAGAAAACTTACAGTTTGTAAAGTGATTAGTTAATTTCTTTAAGCAGCAGGTTATCCACATAATGTGATATAAACACATTCAACTGAAAGACTTCTCAAAAACCTATGTTTTGGGTAGTGATGTTCACAAATTCCTTAGAATGAGACAAAAGAAAATAAGAGGAAGATAGAAGTAATGAAAATATAGCCTTAGGACTTAAGTTGAGCAGAGTCTCTTCCCCTGGCTTGCTGCCGGGTGTCTGGAGAATAACTTTTTATAACCACACAGTCGAATGATCAAGTCCTGCCTCCGCTCTCACTATAACAGCCGGGGGTGGTCAAACAGGAAAGTGAGTCTGTTACATGGTAAATCAATTATTGATGCCATTCTGGTTTAGAATTCAAAGAGTCAGGAAGTTAATGGACTTTCTTCATAGCGGCTCACAGCCCTCCTGACGCTTTCTACCATGTACGGAGAGTCATTTCTTGGAGCGGTGTTTAAGTATATTGTGGAACACGGATGCTCGGAGAGAGATGTAACACCTCCTCCTCCACAAAGAGCTGAAGGAAGCCTGTGGGAGACAAACACCACCTGGCTATCGATTGAGTTCCTGGTAAATAAAGGCTATTTCTAAACGGAGATCAGTTCGCACCAAAACAAGCCCAAGCTGAGCCTGCATTGAGAGACAGCACCATCTAGTGGGAGAGTCACACGGGCGTGGATGCCCACTGCTCTGCTTTCCAATTCTGTATTTTGAACGTTTTCCTAAGATTTAGGGGTGGATGGTGAATACAGCAGTCTCTCTTCATAACCAGCCTAACCAAGCAGTCTCCGGCGGAGCCTCCACACTGTGTTTTGCAGAGGTTTGCCGCCTAACACTTATAATAATGGCCAATATTTATTGAGATCATCTTAAAGCATCATGCTGAGTCTTTTCTCTGGGTTTTCTATGTACAGTTGTCCAGGTTGCACCTCTGCAAGGTGAAGGCACCGAGGGACTGAAAATGTCTTCATCTCCACTCATTGATCTGAGTGCCCTGGCTAAAGGTTTTGCCTCTCTGGAGAGAGGGTTGAAATTTTCTAAATTGCACAACGGCGCTGTGTAATGCAGTCCTGGTTAATGTATGTGCAATAAGTCACATTTAATCCTCACGTTATTCCAGCAAAGTAGGTGTGATGTTATCATGGTCCTTTCTTAAGGAGGAAGTGAGCCTTAGGAAGGGTGAAGTAAATTGCCCATGTTCGCATAACTAGTAAGGGGCAGAGCTAGGATTTTAACCCAGACAGACTTACCCCCGTGCTGGGAGACCTCCCAAAAGTGTGCATGTGTGTGTGCACGCGTGTGCGCACATGTGCTTATGGGTCAGATCACTCTCTCCATCCCCACCCTGGAGCAAGAAATGTGGTGCAGTGTCTTCTCACTACAGACCAGGTGCTGCGCAGAGGCAAGCTCAGAGCTGCCCCGTGCCTGACAGGTTTGATGGAGTGACTGCTCTGCTCAGTGATTCAAGCAACTCAGTGAGCAGCTAAACCAAAAACGCACGGAGCACTGCGTTAGAGAACACAGGGTTGCCACGCACCTCACGACTTCACCTGCTACCTTAGCCTAGCCTGTGTGCTCTCTGAACAGGCTACACATTCTTTCTCCCATGTCTTAGTCACTCTGTCGCCTATTTCAAATGCCTTAGGTGCCCTCCTCATCTCTGCGTGTAGAAGTTTGGCTCCTTTCCTCAGTTGTAGGAGCGCCTGGGTGGCTCAGTTGGTTAAGCAGTCGACTTTGGCTCGGGTCATGATCTCACGGTTGGTGGGTTCAAGTCCTGCATCAGGCTTTGTGCTGACAGCTTAGAGCCTGGAGCCTGTCTTCAGATTCTGTGTTTCCCTCTCTATCTCTGCCCCTCCCCTACTCATGCTGTTTCTCTCTGTCTCAATAAAAAAACAAAACAAAAAAACAACTTGGCTTTAATCTTCCTTCTCCACTTCTATGAAGCTTTTTTTAAGCTCGTCAGAGTCCATATCCTTTTCTTCCTTATTTTCCAATTTTTTGTTTGCCTTGTACTACAATACTGCGTGTGCATTTCTTACATTGGGTTTTTATCTGTAACCTCTGAGGACTTGGGGTGTAACACAGGATTTGCGCGAAGCAAGTGTGCAACAAATGGGAACTGAATTAAAAGCCCGGGGGCCTAAAGAACATCAAGAGAAATTCTGCAGCTTCACCACACTGTTCTCCCTTAAACTGTCTAAACAGGCATTTCCTAACACAGGGAACAGCAAGCTGGGAGTCGTAAGGCAAATCCGCAGTGTGTTCTGTGACATAATAGATTTGTTTTTTCATCAAGACCTAGTGAATAATTTAATTAGTGTGATTTGCCATAATTAACTCAGCTCCCAGAGCTGAACAAGTTATAACTTTGCAAATCCCTTGGTAGAGGCAGGTGGTAAACTAGTTCAGAGTTAATTTTTAACTTTCACTTTGGCTGTGATTATCTATTAGACCTTCAGGCTAAAGTTAAACTAAAATTAAGTAAAAGGAAAAAAGTAGAAAAGCCATTCAGAATATTTCTGACAATATTTATAATTTATTTTGCATGGAAGTGAATTGGCAATAACAAAACACTTCAGAGAACAAACATAGCTATTATAATCCCTGCAGTGGGTGGATAGCAATGTAGAACTTTAACAAAATTCATTTTAAAAATAAAGTTAAGATCCTTCTTTAGTTCTAACAAGATATTCTAATCTAAGATCATTTCCCAGTTAAACATTGTAATTATTAAGGAAAACATGTTACAATGGAATCATTGTATTAAAATATAATTAGTAAAATAAATATGACCCACATTTTTGCGGATTGGATAACACTATTAATACTGTCTCTTGTTTCTTACCTTTGCATGTAAAATATCTTGTATATAAATTGTGGTATCACAGATTTGTATTAATTACAAAAAACAAAAACTGGGTATGTCATGTAGGAAATAGGAGAAATAAGGCTTCATAAGGTTTATGGGAGGCAACGGGTCAGCTGCCTGAATATCTACAAGAGGGAAGGTGGACCGTAGGACGGAAAATTCTAACCTCGCACACACGGGCTTCACTGAGAAAGGAAAGGGTGAGGCATTGAATGAAATTTCTGTAGTTCATAGCAAACTCTCTGGAGCTCTAATATTAAAAGGGCAGATGCCAAAGATGGCCAAGTTCCCTGTGATGCAGATGAATATAAAGACTGGTGATAATTATGTCAGGAGGACTGAAGCCCCAAATTAACTGAGCTTACATGCAGGCATGAATGAATAAATGAATGAATAAGAACTAAATATATAGAGATGACTTTTGAAAGAAAAGTTCTTTGGGGTGCCTGGGTGACTCAGTCAGTTAAGTACCTGACTCTTGATCTCAGGGTCATGAGTTCAAGCCCCATGCTGGGCTCCACCCTGTGTGGAGCTTACTTAATAAAATAAAATACATAAGGAAAAGTCCTCTAAAGAGAAAGAGAGGTAGAAGCAGAAGAATAGCAAATATTAAAAAAAACAGGTATCTAGGTCAAGGCAAATTATTTCCTAGAGACTAAAAAACATCCAGTGCTGATGACAGAAATATTGTTGGTGAAGTTAGAGCAAGACAGAGAATGAAAAAGGCATGAGGAGACTCTGGATGGTTAAATGTGATGATTTTTTTAAGCTGATATAAAATATAAGCAGGTAGTTTATGAGCAGTTAAGATAGAAATAAATCATCCAGTATGGAATGTGAATAACTTTTAGCTTTTGAATTTTATTTTACCATTCATGTGTCTTTTTATTTATCCAATATTATAATAGTAATTTCTATATGTAAGGTACTATGCTTGCCATTTTTTCCCCCACAAGGAAAACTAGCTAGTAAATAGAGGTCATAATTTCCACAAAGCCTTTGAAAGAAACTCACCTAGGAACCCTAGGGATAAGATAAAGAAACATGAAATGAGAAAAAAGTTAGTGGGTTCAAGACTGAGTAACTACACCCAAAGAAAATATTAAAAATTTTTAATGTTTATTTTTCTCACACACACACACACATACACACACACACACACATACACACAGAGTGTGATTGGGGGAGGGGCAGAGAGAGATGGCGACACAGAATCAAAGCAGGCTCCAGGCTCTGAGCTGTCAGCACAGAGCCCAGCACAGGGCTCAAACTCACAAACTGCAAGATCATGACCTGAGCCCAAGTCGGACACTGAATGGACTGAGCCACCCAGATGCCCACCAAAGAAAGTAATAGCTCGATGTTGATTTAACTGTATTGTTCAAGAAGCTCCATGTGTTTATTAACATTTTAAATTAATTGCTATGAGCATCAAATTTGGGGGTTTTCAAAAGCTGGGGAGTAGAGAATTATTGCAGAAGGAATTATAGGTGACTTACAATGATAAATAGAATATGACAAAATTTCATGAATAAAATAGATCTGAGTAGTGGAGCTAAAATAAAAGTGTATATCATTGTGATGGGTTTGCCTGTATTAAATGAACAAAATATTGGGCCATCAGTTTTCTAAAACCTGTTAAGGGCAACCGGGTTATTTCTGGAATTATTTGATGTAAAACATGGTGTTTGGTTCTGGATGGGGGACGGTGCTTCTCAGTGTCAAAATAATAGTGAAACACGCCTCCAGAAATAACATAGACCACAAGTGCTCATGTTTTTACCAAAATATAAAATTATCTCAATATGCTAGATAAATGGGGAAAATCCAACAATGGAATTAATTAAGGATATATGAAAGCCATACACTGAAGTTCAAATACTAGTCACAGAGATCTGAAAATGACTATTTTAAATGTTCTCCTAGTAGAAAACTAACAGGAACTGTTAAAAAATTGGTAACCAAGAGAATTACGTAACATCACAAATATAAAGTCAACCACTGAATAAAAAATATGGGCCTTTTAAAATATATAAAGAACCACATAAAAAAATAAAAGGCTACTGTATAGAAAAAGATCTTTAAAAACTACAAAAATGGAGAACAGGCTGGGGTTGCCAGGGGTGAAGGGGAGTGAATGAGAGGGAAGTGGCATAGCTGTAAAATGGCACCATGAGGGGCGCCTGCGTGGCTCAGCTGGTTAACAGCCCCACTCTTGGTCTCAGCTCAGGTCATGATCTCATAGTTTATGAGTTTAAGCCCTGAATCGGGGTCTATGCTGATAGTGTGGAGCCATCCTGAAGTCTCTCTCCCTCTCTCTCTGCCCCTACCAGATGTGTGCTCTGTCTCTGTCTCTCTCTCAAAATAAATAAACTGAAAGGCAACATGAGAGATCCTTATGGTAAGGGAAGTGTTCATTACCCTGACTATATAAATGTCAACATCCTGACCAAAATGAAAAACAACTTAATTCTAAATAACAGTCAAAACTGTCAAAGCTTTCTATGTGCAGGTGTGTAAACTATCTCATCTGACCCTGATGAAGCACAGCACATATTCACCTGCTGTGTAGTTGGAAGCTTTTGAATATTCTTGTTTTAATAGGAATTTTTTGATGTTTATTTATTTATTTTGAGAAAGAGTGTGCTGAGGAGGGACAGAGGGGGACAGAGAATCCCCAGCAGGCTCCACGCTGTTAGCACAGAGCTCCACACAGGGCTTGATCTCATGAACTGTGAGATCATGACTTGAGCCAAAATCAGGAGTCAGATCCTTAACTGACTGAGCCACCCAGGCATCCCATTAATAGGAAATTTTTAAAGATGTTTATTACTATCTAAAAATATAAAGCAAGACAAATACCATTACAACTTGTATTGACTTGAATGCCCTGGAATGCAGTCTCTAGCAACTAGGGGTTCGTGAACCACCTGTCAGGAAATGACGACCTAATTCAACCATTGTGAGCTTCACAGATGGAGATATTGGCCGAGATCCAGAGAAACTGAAGCACCTGCCTAAGCCATTAAGCTGGGAAATTGCTTAGAGTCCTTTTGGACTGGATGATTTGGAAGAAAAGACCATAGGGAAGAGATATACCCATGAGAAAAAGGAATATATAAACGCTAGTGGGTATGGGAAATGGGCAGGGCTAACAATGTAAAGGCATTTAAACCCACTCAACTCTTCCAAATTAAGAATTGGGAGGGGGAAGTGTCTTGGTATCTCCCTTGCATTTTATCTCTTGCAGAACTATCTCCTCAGACCGTAATCTGTCAAGGTGGGTGTGATCCAGCCATGGAGTGGAGGTGAGCAGGTGTAGGACACAGGAAGTCAGTTTCTTACTTTATTCAACGTTCCTTGCTCCTGCCTAGAATCTCCCAGAAATAAAGGCCAGTCCAGAAGGCATTATGTGACCGCTGACTAGCGCAGTATGCCAGCAGTAGCCCCTGAGGCTCTCTTGGAAGCCCCAGTCTGAGACTTGCGAGCATGGTGAGGTGGCCTGAAGAAAAGCACCACGACAATGGCAATAGTTACAAGCTTTCCGTATTGTTGACAAGGATTTAATCCTGTATCTCATCAGAATTGCGTTTTTCTTACACAAAAACATAATAACAGCGATCATTATTTGTTTCTAACTGTGAATTGTCTAAGTTACCCACAGTAAGACATTTCCATCACATTTCTATTGTCTTCTGCATCCTCTTTCTTGTAATTAAACAGAGAAATCAATTATATTTAATGTGTTTGCCTCTCAGTTTCTTCGAGAGTCTCCCCACCATGTCCTCTCCGGCCATCACAGCTACGCTGTGCTTTTAGGCTATGATGTGAATTCCATTTAGCTTCCCTTCTCCACCTTGTTTACTGGCCCTGAGTTACTGTGGGTGTGCCGGTTCCATTTCTTGTTCAGCTGGATTTTTAGTAACAGTATCCACCTTTCTTCAGCCTGTTTCTTTTTCCTGCTGCCTTCCTTCCCCTAGGCGCTAACAGTGACATATTTACTATCCTCCTTCCTTTCTTCCTTCCTTTTACCACCTCTTAAGTCATTCTCATACATTCTCCAACTATTAAAAATGTATACAATAGCATTGTAATGCCATATAGAGCTATTTAATCAAGACCTCCTTATCCTGCTATTTACTGTTTTTAGTAATGACATTTTAAGTGGCTGATTGGCTCTTTCCGGGTCCTAGCCATTCCTGGACTGGATTTTTTTTTTTTCTTGCTGTCTGTATCTGACGTATTTTAGACCAAATTCCTTTATGTTGTACTGCTTACTATGTTTCTTACCAAGTGAAATTGCCAGAAAATCTAAAAAAATTTTTTGCCTGCATTCCCTCAATGGTATAAGGTTATCAGGGCTGCCATTTACATCTGTCTCTTTATCACCACCTGCTGGAGAATCACTGCATGGCTTATGAAGTCACCTGAACTGGCTTTCTATGGAAAACAAGGAGGCAGTTTGGGATATTTTCTAATACCTCTGCTATTACAGAATTACGCTGTAATGGAGAGAGGTAAGTTGCTGAGTGTATAAGAAGATCCCTGAGACTATTTACCCCTACATTTTATATTACATATTATAAATTGCATAATATTATATATAGCAAATAATGGAGCTCTTGAATTAAAGCCAGGAAGACAATGAAGTTTAGATTAAAAGTTTCCGCCATTATTTACTCAGCTTTTCAAAGCATATGGATTCACATGCAGGACCCTAACAGAATATTTAAAGGAAGTTTTGAAATTTGTAAACTAAAAGACATTTCTAAAAATGCCACTATGATATCTTTATAATAATGTCTATAGTTTTAATCAGAATTTTTGGAGGCCCCTCCCAATTCTGTCACTACTCTAGTTGTTCATGTCCATTTTCCTCCTGTCAGTCCATTCTGTAAGCATCCCTTTACATTTATTCTTTCATTACTCTTTAATTCATTTTTAAAATTTATTTATTTTGAGTGTTAGAGAGTGACATTAGTGATGCTGAGCATTCTTCCATGCGTCTGTTAGCCAAATGGATGTCTTCTTTCAACATGTGTCTATTCATATCTTCTGCTCATTTTGTTAACTGGGTTGTTTTTTTGGGTGTTGGGTTTGAAAAGTTCTTTATAGATTTTGGATATTAATCGTTTATCAGATATATCATTTGCATATATCTTATCTCTTTCCATAGGCTGCCTTTTTGTTTTGTTGATTATTTCCTTCTCTGTGTAGAAGTTTTTATCTTATTGAGGCTCCAATAGTTCATTTTTGCTTTTGGTTCCCTTGCCTTCAGCGATGTGTCTAGTAAAAAGTTGCTCTGGCTGAGGTAAAAAATGTTGCTGCCTGTGTTCTCCTCTAGGATTTTGATGGTTTCCTGTCTCACACTTAGGTCTTTCATCTATTTTGAATTTATTTTAGTGTATGGTATAACAAGGTGGTCCAGTTTCATTTTTCTGCGTGCCGCTATCTAGTTTTTTTTAACACCATTTGTTGAAGAGACTTTTTTCTTTTCGATGTTCTTTCCTGCTTTGTTGAAGGTTAGTTGACCATACAGCTATGTTTCCATTTCTGGGGTTTCTATTCTGTTCCATTGACCTAGGTGTCTGTTGTGTCAGTACCATACTGTCTTGATGATTACAGCATTGTAATATAGCTTGAAATCTGAAATCATGATACCTCTGGTTTTGTTTTCTTTTTCAGGATTGCTTTGGCTATTTGGGGTCTTTTGTGGTTCCATACAAATTTTATGATTCTTTGTTCTAGCTCTATGAAAAATGCTGATGGTATTTGGGTAGGGATTGCATTCAATGTGTAGATTTCTTTGGGTAGTAGAGACATTTTAAAAGTGCTTGTTTTTCCAATCCATGAGCATGAGATGATTTTCCATTTCTTTGTGTCCTCTTCAATTTCTTTCATTAGCATTCTATAGTTTTCAGAGTACAGATCTTTTACCTCTTTAGTTAGGTTTATTCCTAGGTATCTAGGAATAAATTGCATTTGCAATTGCAAATGGGATTAATTCCTTGATTTTTTTCTTCTGCTTCGTTGTTGGTGTATAAAAATGCAATAGATTTCTACACATTGATTTTACATTCTGCAAATTTGCTGAATTCATGTATTTGTTCCAGCATTTTTTTGTGTGTGTGCAGTCTTTCAGGTTTTCTACATGTATATCATGCCATATGCAAATAGAGGAAGTTTGACTTCTTCCTTGCCAATTTGTATGCCCTGTATTTCTTTTTGTTGTCTGATTGCTGAGACTAAGACTCCTAGTACTATGTTAAATAGTAATGGTGACAGTGGAAATCCTTGTCTTGTTCCTGACTGTAGGGGAAAGTTCCTCAGTTTTTCCTCGTTAAGAATGATATTAGCTGTGGGTCTTTTGTATATGGCCTTTATGATATTGAGGTATATTCCATTTATCCCTACTTTGTTAAGGGTTTTTATCAAAAATGGATGCTATATTCTGTCAAATTCTTTTCTTCATCTATTGACAGGATCATATGGCTCTTATCCTTTTATTAATGTGGTATATCACGTGGATTGATTTGTGAATATTGAACCAGCCCTGCAGCCCAGGAATAAGTCCTACTTGATCGTGGTGGATAATTCTTTTAATGTGCTGTTGAATTCAATGCCAGGATCTTGTTGAGAATTTTTGCATCTATGTTCATCAGGAATATTTGCCTGTAATCCTTTTTAATGGGGTCTTTGTATAGTTTTGGTATCAAGGTAATGCTGACTTCATAGGATGAGTTTGGAAGTTTTCCTTCCATTTCTATTTTTAGAACACTTTGAGCAGTATAGGTAGTAACTCTTCTGTAAATGTCTGGTAGAATTCAGCTGGCCCAGGACTACTGTGGTAGGTAGTAGTCTTTTAGAAGTGCAAGTCAGACTGAGGCACCTGGCAGGCTCAGTCAGTGGAGCAGGCAACTCTTGATCTCAAGGTTGTGAGCTTGAGCTCTGTATTTGATGTAGAGACTACTTAAAAGTAAAAATCTTTAAAAGTGCAAGTCAGATCACATCACCTATATTTAAGTCATTCCCACTGCACGGTCCTCTCACAAGGGTCCCTGCCACCCTTGTATTCACCCTTCCACCCCAGCCACACACTTGTCACAGCATTCATCTACTCATACTTTGACCCTTACTATCGTCTCTGCTGAACTCTTTAGTGTTTGTATGACTGGATCCTTCCTTCATGTCTCAGAATAAATGTCACTGTCACAGAAAGGGTTTCCTGCAGTCTTAACTAGATTCCCATGTGTCATAGCACACTATTCATCTCCTTTGGAAAATCTCACATTTGGTAGTTTAATTTATTGACTTGTCTACTGTGTGTCCAGCCACCAAAACAAAGCTCCCTGATGACTGAAACCTGTCTGCCTGGTTCACTGACAGATTCTTAATAACTATTGTAGTTCATGACATAAAATAAGCAATCAATATATATTTATTTAATGAGCGATTATTTTAGTTGTTCTGTTGTTATCTGGTTTTCAAAGATGATTATATTCTTTATTCTTTATCACATATTTTCAAAGTCCCATCTTTACTTTAACTATTGTTTTTGGCCTCTTTTATCTTGTTTATTTCACTTGATTTTTCATTTTACATTAATGAGATTAATTAAAATATAGAATCTACATTTATGATATCTTTTTGCCAGTTTCAACTTTTTTATTATGTTTAATTTAATTATATTTCTAAATTCTGTTAAGGTATTCATTTTAAAAATAATTATTGTTTTATTACCATCTTATTAATATATTATTATTACCATTTATGGTAATAAATCATTATTTTAATCTCATGAAACAGTTTCCACCTGCTAAAAAAAATTCCTAACTTTCGGCACTTCTTACTTGCTTGTTTTTAAACTTAGAGCAGCTGCCTTTGGTACACAAAGTGGTACTAGAGATGTTCCCTATTGGAAGGGATGAGGTGGCTAGAAATCATTATTATTTGATCCTTCCACAGGTTCTAGTTTTCAAAACAGATACCTGTTTTTAAACCTCGATGTTAAATTTATCCCAGATCTGGGTGGTAGTATTGGATATGCCCATTTTCACACAGAAAGTAACTCATACTTGGAAACTGATAGCCACAAAGATCAAATTTGGTAATGGGTTTTATCTAAGTCATAGCTTGATTTAAAATGAGGTTCTAGAAACCACCATAAAGAAAACAAGACATTTTTTAGAAATATCCATAGCATAGATACAAAAGACTGGAAAAAATCCAAATTGTTTTGAATATGCCTGATATGAATGGAAGCACAAGAGATGGATAATATCCAAACTATTAGAATCTTAATATGTTCATCTGTTCTAAGAACTAATTTGAGAAAAAAAAAATCTCATTCTTGCCAAGTTTGGGAGAGGAGAGAATACTCCCTGAGAGGAGATTATTTTCACCCGTGCTCCCAGATTATGAAAACTAAGAGTAAAATAGGCAAAGTAGTGCTTATCCCCTCTAGATTATTAGGAATGAGTCCCCTGTGCTCTGAAAATTGAGATGCTTTCTTCCTTTTCAGCTGTTTGATTTCCTTCAAGTAATTGGCTGAGGAACATAGCTCCTTTTCAGCTGTTTGATTTCCTTCAAGTTATTGGCTGGGGAACATAGCCCCAGAGACCTAGATTCTAGGAAACATTTTCACTACTTAACTTTTGTACGATCTAGCCTTTCCCAGAAGAGCCTGTGTCATTAAGAAGCAGTGTAGGAAATCCTAACTATTCCAGTTATATACGATGTCCTTGCTACTCACATTAAGATATTCCCAAATCCCTTTCTGATATCACAGATGCCAAGGCTGATTTCTTTTTGTAGCTAATTCTGCTGTCACCAGCCATAGGACATTACTGCCAAGCCCCCTCCATACATAGCCTTGCACCTCTGCAAAGGGACTGGTTTAGAAAACCTACACATTCTCCCATCACATAGAAATGGTCAGCTATATAGTATAGCTTGGCCAGGATCAGCTAGGGCTGTCTAGCTGTGGTGTCTTTGGCAAATACACCATGGCAGAAGCCTGAACTTCCAAAGCTACAACAAATGAAAACAAATGCATCTTTTATAATCATGCAATTCTACATTCTAGAACACACCCACAATGACAAAAATTCTTAGAATCTGGAGGGATGGGCAATAAAGTTTGTGACGTCATAAATGTCCATTCATCTAGGTTCCAGTGATTATTTTAGCATTATCTGGTTTGAAAAACAAGGTCATTTCCTCCCAATTCTAATGCGGTTTCCTGAATCTAATATAGTGTGCCCAAATATATATGTCATCTTTGTAGGAGTAAATTGATGCATCAAATGGTTTGTTCCAACTCAGTAGTTTCTTTATATTTTTATATGTGTATATATCCATGCACATGCCTGGGTGAATCTCTAAAATGCCTTAATACATACACAGATGTTAATATGTATTTCTAATGTCCTGAATTTAAATTGTGAATGATTTAAATACTAGAAATGAGAAATTATTATGAAAGTTATGGTAAAGCCTAATTCTTGGGCAGTCTGTACCCCCATGGCTCATGTTTCTAGGGACAGCTATCCTAATAGAAGAGAGGAACAAATGATCAAATCAATTTATTACTGAGAAATAAATTGCTGGGCTGCAGTAACAAAATAACATACACTGAGTGATTTAAACAGCATTAAAAGTATTTGCTCATCTGTCTGGAGGCTAGCAGTGTGAGATCAAAATGTCAGCATTTCTTCTAAGGGCTAAGAGAATCTGTTCCATGCCTCTCCCCTAACTTCTAGTGATTTTCTAGCAGTCTCTGTTGTTCCTTGGCTTGTAGAAGTGTCATCCCTATCTCTGCCCTCATCATTGCATGACGTATTCTGTGTACATTTCTCTGTGTCTGAAATTTCCTTTTTATAAGGACATCAGTTGTATTACACAAGGACCCACTCTAATGACCTCATCTTAACTAATTATATTTGCAATGATCCTATTTTTATATAAGGCCAAATTTTGAGATAGTGGGAATTATGACTTCAACAGTTGAATTTTGGGGGTTATAGTTCAACCCAGAACACTCAGTTATAGGTTTTGTATCTCTTCAACTAATTATTGTGAAATTATTCTCCAAAGTGATCATACCAATTCACTCCCACCAGCAGTGTCTGAGTATTTCTGTTGCTCCACTTGGCATTGACAACACTTGGTATTGTCAGACTTTAATTTTTGTCCATATGATAGCAGTAAAATTATAGTTAATTTTCATTTTCTTGATTATTAGAGAGGTTGAGTCCTTTTCACTCTATTGATTGTTCCTGTTTCCATTTTTTTGGTCAATTGCCTATTCATTTCCTTTGCCTATTTTTCTATTGTATCCATTAACAATATAATACTGCTTATTATATGCCAGGTACTATTTTAGGCATTTCAGATATGGTAGGAAACACTTTCCATCCATGTATGGTTTATAGTCTAGAAATGGTGATACACAGAAACAATATGAGTAAGGTAATTAGATAGCACATTAAAAAGCATTAAAGACTATGAAGAAAACAAAACAGAGAAGAGCACAAAGAGTTCATGGTAATTTGCAATTTTAAATCTCATAGCCAGGGCAGGCCATACTGAAAAGGTAGTATTTGAGCAAAGACTTGAAAGAGGTGAAAGATGGAGCCACGTGCCCATCTGATGTTAGGGTTTTCCAAGCAAAGGCTTAGAAGAACAGCTACCTAGACAGGCAAAGGGGAATAGGAGGTTAGGTCTGAGAAGTGAGAGGCTGTGGGGCTATCTTGGGTAGGGCCTTATAGGCAGATGAAGGGACTTTGGCTTTTACATCTTGAGGAAAAACCTATGGGAGAATTTTGAGCACAGTATGTTCAAAAAGGGTTATTGTAGCTACTAGGTTGAGAATAATAACCATGAAATAAAAAATCAGTAACAATCACATACGTTTGGAGCTATGTTACATGGGACCAGGCACCTTACATATAGGTAAAGTCATTTAATATATTCCAGAGTACAAGGTCAGAATGGAGGGAAGCAGAGAGACCCTGTTCAGGTTAATGGTAATCTTCTTACTAATTTACATAAGTCCCTTCTGTATTCCAGGTCTCACTTATCTTTTGGTGATTTTATGTAGTTGGAAATATTTTCTTCCATTCTGTGGGTTGTTTTACTAGTTATTACGCTTTTTGCTACTCATAATACATGTATTTCTTTGTACATGTGTTTACTCAATTTGTTGTGCTCTTCTCCCATTGGCTTTTTAGCAGATGCCTTAACTCCAGTTACTTACAGTTTTCTGGTTAGTTATTTCTTCTTCCCTGCTACCACTTGCACTTAGCACAAAACTCTTCTAGAACACTTACCAAATTATTAATGCGTATCTTCATCATTGTTCAGTATATTCCAGGATGTGAGATCCTTTCTTACAAATTTTGTCTCCGTAACTAACACATAATAGGTACTTGATTGTAGAGGAAAGTGGGGAGAAGTGGTATGCTCTGGTATCACTTCACCTGAGGAAATGAGAAGATGGATGGTATATTTCCGAAAAAGAAATAGAAAAGGGTCGAGATGGGAAATGGCCTCACACTGCAAACTGCTTTGGCGCATTAGACTGAGAAACCTGGGTGGCACGAGATCACTTAGATGATACCTCCGGAAGACCAGTCTCATTCTACTACATAATACACTGGAAGGGAGGTTGAGGAATTCGCCAAAAGTTAAGCCGAGTCCAGGTTCCGTCGGAATGGTTTGGAAATTCGGAGTGTTTCCCTTAGCCTCTGGGCAAGCTCGCCAACGGGGGCAAAGACTGGAATCCAGACCTAAGACTCCTATTAGGTATCCGTTTCCTCCAGCACTAGCTTTTGACGCTTGTGTACTCACTGCGCATGCGTAAATTTTCCCTTTAGGAGTGGGCGGGGCACAGCCTTCGCCTGGGTGGCGAGCCTGAGTGGATGAGGGGAGGAACAAAGCGGTTTCCTAGGTGACGGAGTGCCGGCCTCGGCGGTGGATTGAGCGGGTCTGAGCGAGATTCCCAGAGGGCCGCGCGTCCCCGGCCTGTTGGCGCGGTCATGGCGGGTTTGCTGAAGAAGGTAAGGTGATTGGGGAGGTCATTGTTGGAATTTAGACTGTGCGGGTAGAGTCGGCCCGATAGCCCCGAATCCTGCGGGTGGTGGTCGGAACTGGCGCGGGTTTGCGGGTGCTTTTAGGGGTACTTGTTCTGCTGTGCGTTCCGGGATGACAGATTCAGTAGCCCCTCTGGGAGAGGCAGAAAAATGCTCCAAACAAGCGGCTCGGAGACACCGAGAGCTGGTTTGGGGCCAGTTTTAGCCAGGGCAGTGGTGGCTTTGCCCTCGTCAGCGCGGTGGACGTGCGGAGTTGTAACCAGCGTGAACCGTGTTTTGTTTTTGAACAGACCACCGGCCTTGTGGGATTGGCGGTGTGTGAGAGTCCACACCAGGTGCGTGCCGCTTCCTTCCTGAGTCCCCGAGGAAGACTACAACTCGGTGACCTTGTTTGAAAGGCTGTCGGAAGGCGGATATTTCAGGCCCCGAATTACAACTCAGTCTGAGAGCTGTCTTGAGACGAGGACAGGACCTACGTCGGGGATCCGATGCCATGACCTTGTTGTTAAGCCATTTTTCTTGTGAACCTTTTCCGTGGCATTCCCGTGCTTCATTTGCCGTTTTATGAGTGCCTTCCCTTTCCTGTATCTCCAGTTTCCACCCTTTCTCCCGCCTCGCCTTTTCTGTCTAGGTGCCTTAGCTCTCGGTACAGTTAGATTTACCGAATAGAGCCTCTAGTAATTAACGCCTTATGTCATCAGTGTTCCATTCTAGTGGGTCTTTCCCAGCAGTGTTCAGGATGCTTCCCTCTAAACTAAAAAACCGCCCTCCATCCTTTTCCTCCCTTCAATAATCACACCATTTCTCTCCTCCCCTTTATAGATCACTTGAAAGACTTAATCTGTACTTAACTGTTTCCATTTTCTCTTATTCCCCTGTGAACGCACTCAGCTCAGACTTGGCTAGAACCCCTCTTTTCAAGGTCACTATTTCTCTGCTGCTAAATCCAACGGTCAGCTCACGTTTCTCATCTTAATTGACCCAGTAACAGCACTTGCCACATTTGGCACTGTCTCCATCTAGCACTTTGTGCTTGGGGACACCTCAGTATCCTGTTTTGTTTTGTTTTCCTCTTTCAAGGCAAAAAGCCTTGTCCTTTTCTGGTCATTTCTCATATCCCACTTACAAATTTGGAGTGCTAAGACTTGGTTCTTAGAACTTCTGGAACTTTTCTCTACTTATATGTGTCTCCTTGTCTGGACCCAACTTTGTGGTTTTAAATACCACCAATACACTGATGACTCTTAGATTTCTTTATGAGAGTCTTGCATATTTAATTGCTTAGTGGACAGCTCCACTTGGATGTCCCACATGAAACCCAAACATAATGTCCAAAATTGGCTTCTTGTTCTTCTTCAAACCCATTCTTCTCCCAAGCTTGCTCACCTCTATGAATGACAGTTCCATTCCTGCAGTCACGCAGTCACTCCGATCAAAAACCTTGAAATGATTCTTAATTTCTTTCTTTTGTTCACAGCCCACATTTCGCACTTCATTAAATCCTTCGGGTTTCTACTTTTATCGTGCATCCAGATTTTGAGTGCCTCTCACCATCTCCTCTGCTACAGCCATATTCCCAGCTGCCATCATCAAGCTGTGGATACTTGCATTTGCTTCCTAACTGCCTCTTGCTCCTTGTCACTATTTCAGTTTGTTTTTTTTCATCCAGGCCAGAGTCAGCCCGCTTGTGAGTCAGGTCATGTCACTCTTCAGAACCCTCCAGTGGCTTTCAATTTCACTCTAAATAAAAGAGTCCTAACAAAGGCCCTCCCGGTCACCATTCAGCATACTGTATTCTATTAATTTATCCTGCTCATTGACTCTCTGTTAGAAGGTAGGTTTTTGTGAAGGCAGGGATTTTTTTTCCCCCATTTGTTCCCTGCTAAAACTATGACTAGCACCTGGTATGTGCTCAGAAAGTGTAAGGTTTGTTGAATGAATGTCTTATTATGAGTTCATAATGACTCATTATTGTCTAAAACTGAACTCATGGTGTTCCCTTTCTAAATCTATTTCTTTTACTGTAGACTCCCATTTTTCCTGATGGTAGCAGAGTCTTTCTACTCCCAACACTGGGAGCTGGACATCACAGTGGATTCTTCTCTTTTCCCTGGATCTTCCTTCCTGTTTATTCCAGCAACAAGTTCTGTTGATCCTTTTCTGTAACAGCTGTCTATTCTAACCTCTTGATTCCCTGATGTGTAGAGAATTACAGCAACTGTGCTGCTGGTCTTTCTGTCTTTTTCTCTTCCATCCAGTCCTTTAAGTCACTACTACCAGGTTAGTTTTCCTGAAACACAAATCTAATCATATGATTTTCCTAAATCATTTAATTGCCCACAGAATAATCCCAAAAGCTTTAACGTGGCACACAAAACCACTTACAGTCTGACTCACTTTTTCCTCTAACCTTATCTCCTACACATTTCCTATGTGTTCTGTTCACTAGCCACATGCTGTCCAATAAAAATACAATGTGAATTATAAATGTAAGCCGTGTTTGTAATTTTAATTTTCTGGGAGTCACTTTTTTTAAATACAGAAAAATGTAAATACTAATAATTTATTTTATCTAACATAGCCAAAATATTTCACTATATGTTCAATATAAAATTAATATTTTATATTCTTTTTTTATACTAGGTTTTCAAAATCCACTGTATACATTTACAGCACATCTTCGTTCAGACTAGCCACATTTCAAGTGGTCAGTAGCCATATTTGGCCAGTAACTACCCGACTGGACAGCATAGTACAAGAAAAATAGAACTATATACTGATTATGCTTTTATTTCTGCCACTTGATCCTTTGTGTGTATTCTGTGTGTAAGATTGCCTTTTTCTACATCTTTATGTGTCCAAGTCCTTCTGTTCCTCTAGGTTTATCTTAGATGCTGCTGCTTCTTGAACCTTTTCTCTTGTATCTGCTGAAGCGACTCCCTCCAATAGAATAATAATGCCAACACTTCCTGAAAGTTAATGTGTGCCTGGTACTGTTGAGTCATCCAACAACCTATGAAGCGGGTATTATTAACATCTCCATTTTAGAATCTAAGTGTCTTATCAGACCTTCCTATTGCCGTATCTGTTGCTAAAATTAAGAAGAGATAAGGTAACTCCTCCCGCCCCCATAATTTGGATTATATGGTATCTGACAAGGTCTACATTAGTATAGTTAAAAATACCCTCTTTTATGGGATATCATATTCAAATAGGTAAATAATGTCTAAATATGCAGATTACATTTTAAGAAAAACAATTCTTAGAGGCCCTCAAGGTTTGTTTATTCATGTGTATATTGTGAATATATACAAATAAAACTAGGTATTAGCACCTATGGATTTTATACAATTAAACTAAAATTTCAAATTAAATACAAAGAAATAATAAAAAATTCTTTATGATGTAGGTATATTTATGACCTGTCATGAGTTTGGATCTGCTGCAACAACTTCTTACCATGTGACTTTACCACTAACCTCTGTATGTGAACTTTAAGTTCAGTGTCCTTCAGTATGTGCTGAGCAGTGACTCTGGCCTTTTGCTCCTTTTCTCTGTTAAGCCTGTGGTGAAACCTTCATTCATGTGGTACCAACTCAGGCATTATAAGCCCAAATATGACTACATTTAGTTAAAGTTGATCATCCTGATAAGCATCCATATTTTATGCAAATATGCATTTATCTAAAATAATGCAAGTGGGGGGTGGGGAGAGAGAGAGAGCAAGAGAAAGAATCTCAAGCAGGCTCCACATGCAGCACAGAACCTGACAAGGGTCTTGATCTCACGATGATGAGATTATGACCTGAACTGAAATCAAGGGCTTTTTACTGACTGAGCCCGATGTCCCTGTATTTTTTATTTCTACAAAAATTCAAATAAAAATTGAGGAAAAAAAAAATCTGATTTTTGGTGCTTAGGATCTCAATTTGAGAAATAATGATTTAGTAAATGAGTTGATTTTCAAATAGATCATTAGCAATAACTTAGAATGCAGTTTTATTTTTACTTGTTACCATACCTTTAACTTATATACAACTTCTGTTGCTCACGCAGCATGAAAACTATCCATATTCGTATGGTTGATGCTTGAATAACACAGGTTTGAACTGCATGGGTCTATTTATATGCAGATGTTTTTCAGTAAATAGAGTACAGTACTGTAAGTGTATTTTCCTAATAACACTTTGTTTTCTCTGGCTTACTTTATTGTAAGAATACAATATATGATACATACTACATGCAAAGTATGTGTTAACTGACTATGTTATTGGTAAGACTTCCAGTCACTAGTAGGCTATTAGTAGTCAAGTTTCTGGAGAGTCAAAAGTTATATGTGGATTCTTCAACGATGCTGGGGATCGGCCTCCTAACTCCAGCATTGTTCAAGGGTTCACTATACTCCTGTTTTCCTTAGTTTTAAAGGGGATGAATAGGGGATAGACATGAAGAAATTGCATTAAAGAAGAGTTAAATGCTTTTTAAAACTCAGATATGAGTCATTTTTTAAAATAATTCATGAGACTTTAAAGTGTTCCTTTAAATCGGAAATGTATGTGATTTGTCTTTTCAGAGGCTAAGAATATTGTACACAAAGATTCTTGATGTTCTTGAGCAAATCCCTAAAAATGCAGCATATAGAAAGTATACAGAACAGATTACAAATGAAAAGTTGAATATGGTTAAAGCGGTAAGTAGCTGACTTGATTTTGCTTTCTTGGATTTGTGGTTTCCGATGCAATATTAACCAAAAAAAAAATTCTTTTGCTTGTTTTTTTTTTGCATATTCTACACACTTCCTCTCTTATTTCTATTTTTTCTTCTGTGCTTTCCTTCCATCCTTTTTCCCTTTCATTCAGCAAACTCCTCTGTCTACTAAGTGCTTTCCTTATGCAAGCCACAATTAGATACTCGAGTTGAAAAATAAGGTCAAGTCCCTTCTCTAAGTTAACATTGTAGCTGCTGCTTTTCCCTCTTTTCCCTCTCAAGTCCTTCACTGACTTGATTTATTTATAGATATATCAATCCTATCTCTTTTCTCTAGTTTCAGAGTAGAGAAGAAAATGAAAGCAAAACAAACAAAACATGTTTATTTTATTTAAAATAAAACTGTCAGAAATAACTTTTAAAACTGAGTTTTTTTCTTTTATTTATTTATTTATTTATTTGTTTAATGTTTTATTTATCTTTGATACAGAGAGAGACAGAGCATGAGAGGGGAAGGGGCAGAGAGAGAAGAAGACACAGAACCGGAAGCAGGCTCCAGGCTCTGAGCTAGCTGTCAGCACAGAGCCTGACGCAGGGCTCAAACCCACAATGTGAGATCTGACCTGAGCTGAAGTCGGAGGCTTAACCAACTGAGCCACCCAGGCACCCCAGAAATAACTATTTTAAAAAGTGCTTTGTTACAAAGAGACCAAGTTAGTCTCTTAACTACCAGAAGTTATATCAAGAAATGTGAATGGACTGAATATGTACCTACACCCTCTCCATATAGTGTAGCCCTAACCCCTCAGTTGTGGCTGGAACCTCTACGAAGGTAATTAAGGTTAATGAGGTAATAAGGTTGGCCCCCTGATCGAATAAGACTAGTGTCTTTATAAGAAGAGACCGCAGAGGGGCGCCTGGGTGGCTCAGTCAGTTGAACATCTGAATTTGGCTCACTTGATAATGGTTCGTGGTTTCGAGCCCTGTGTCGGGTTTTGCGCTGACAGCTCAGACTGGAGCCTGCTTTGGATTCTGCCTCTTCATGTCTCTGCCCCTCCGCTGCTTGCACCCTGTCTCTCAAAAATAAACATTAAAACAAAATTTTAAAAAAAAGGACAGCAGAGAGCTTCTACTCTCTGCCATGTGAGGACACATTGAGAAGATGACTTTCTGTGGTGCCTAGGTGGCTCAGTTGGTTAAGTGTTCGACTTCACCTCAGGTCAGGATCTCATGGTTCGTGGGTTTGAGCCCCGTGTCGTTATAAGGACACTTGTAATTGTATTTGGGCCCACTTAGGTATATTTTAGGACAATCTCCCTGTCTCAGGATTTTTAATCTACAGAGTATTTGCCACATGAGGTAACATTCATAGGTTTCAGAGATTAGGTCATGTAATTTTATGGGGCATTATTGAGCCCATCACAGTACGAATTACTATCCTAGTGGTCCTCACTAAGAAGGTGATATGTGAGAGATGGGAGTGAAAGAACAAGCCATCCAGCTATCCCTGTTCGGCTGGCAGGTGCCCTGAGGCAGAAATGTGTCAGTTCTGGAGAAGGTATCCCTGTCCCCCCACCCCCTCCTTCATTCCATTTGTGGACTAAAAATCCATCCTACTTACACCTTATTTACATGGGTGTAAGTGTGTACAGGACATGGTTTCTGGCTCTCACAGAGCTCAGCTGACTAGAAATAAATAAGTATATGACATTGAATTTTCTAGGTATTTCTTTTTAAAAACCTTTTATTGAAGAATAATGTACATAAATGTGCAGCCATCCTAAGTGTAGAGCTTGATGACTTTTCACAAAGTAATCACGCCCATGTTAACACCAAATCAGAGGACATTTCTAGAATGCCCAAACTTTCCACCCTTTTAAGGATAACTACCCTTCTGGCCTCTAACATGACATACTCATCTTGCCTGGTTTTCAACTTTTTGTAAATGGAATCATCATTCTGTACATTCTCACTGCTGTGTAGCATTGTTATATCCAAATACTATAATCCATTTATTAATTCTATTATATATGGTCATTTGAATTATTTCCATTTTGGCGTTATAATTTGTGCTATTCTTGTGCTAACATTCTTCAACATGTCACTTGATAAATGTATAATGCTTTCTGTTTGGTATTCCAGGTCACAGGGTAGCATTTATTTTCAATACTAATGCTCTCAGAGGAAATATAGGAAATACTAAGAAAATAAAGTGGTATTTTAAAATCTGCACTATAGAAAGACTGAATTGGACATCATATTTCTTACTGTTGATAAGCAAGTTAATACTAAGATAGAAAAGCAATAAAATAGTAGAGAGATGAAATGGGTTTCCACCACATATTTGGCAAATATTAGTAAGGGTACAATGAAAGAAAAATTGTGTTTGCCAAATTAAGTGCTGTTTTATATTTGGGTCTTTTTAATTAGGAGATTGAGACATTCACTTATTGTGCTCCTTTGTTTAAATCTTTTTTTCTTTTTTTTTTTTCCTGATAGGAACCAGATGTTAAGAAATTAGAAGACCAACTTCAGTGCGGCCAACTAGAAGAGGTGATTCTTCAGGTAAAGAAAAAGTTGAATATTTAGATGTTTAAATGTTCAGAGGTACAGTATTTAGAGACATAAAATTGAAATTCCAGAAAAGAAGGAAAACTGAATTTCTTTATTTAGATCAACTCTCAAATAGAAGAATAATCACATATAGGAAATACTTCTATCATGTATATGTCAAATATTTATCATTAATTATTCTTGAATTTATGAGGCTCCTGTTGGGAATTTGGAGATTGATAGACCTTGAATTTAATCAGCATGTTCTTATTAGCCTTAATGTAGTTCAAACTAGTAACACGATATTACTGTTATTTGGATACTTTTATCTTTTTAGATACAGATATGTTTTAAAGGCCTAGTATATTTTAAAATGGAGAGAGACAGATCTTGTGAATCATGAAATTAAAATATATTTTTATTTTTGTTGGATTAACACGCCTATGTTGGCAAGAATGCAGTAACTTTTAATTAAGAAAGGGGAAATTGTGCCTTTTTTGTGCATTTCCCCCCCAATTACTAGTAAAGTTAAACTTAAAATATGTTCTTGTATTTTGTTTTATGTAAATGATGTCATTAATATTTTTACTCTATCATTTGTTTTTAGTGTTTTTCTTCTTTATTTTTTTGATTAACCTTTAACTTTGGCTGTATAGTCTGCACATTTGTTTTGTCTGCTCTTTGCCTTTTGACTTCAACTGAACATCTTTTCTCATAATTTTTCTTGATTAAATCACCCTGCTCCCTTTGCCCCACCACTTCAGAACTCCCCCCTTTCCCCCCCACCGCCATATTATAGGTTTAGATGTCTCCCCTTAAATATGTCTGATATTCAGTTCTGTTTCATTTAATTTGCACATTTTTTATATTTAAAATGCAACTATTCTTATGTTTTATTAAAGGACAAAGAAAAGGAAATACGGGGTAGTATTGGTGATTAGGGAAGGTATATCACCAACAGACGTGATATACAAATTCAGAAGATTTAGATGCCTCTGTTAAAAGAGGAATCGGGTATTCAGATAGCTTTTTATGAATGCACACCATTTTCAGTCATTCAAAGACCTATTTTCCTGGCCTTTCTATTCATTTGCCAGCTGTTATACCATATGGGAATTTGCTGCTAACTTCTGTTCCTTTTCTGTGCCTCTTTCTTTTCTGTCAGATTTCACTTTGATCATGACTTTATTTAACTGATACATTAATTTATTATACAGTTATAGTCAGGATTCAGTATCTATTTTTAAGTCAGCTGTGCTGTTCTCCATGTTTTCATGGGCAATAGTAAGATTAAAGTTTAATAATGTTTTACTTAACCTAATATATTTAAAATATTATTAAACATAATCAATATAAAAATATTGATATATTTTGCATTCTTTTTATCATAAGTCTTTAAAATCTAGTGTGTATTTTATACTTGCAGCACATATGAATTTGAACTAGCTACATTTCAAGTGCTCACTCAGTAGTCACACGTAGGTAGTGGATAGTATGACAGGAATAAGGAAAAGCTAGTGTGTTAGAAGCAAAAGAAGAGGGAAGGAGTGGGCAACGGGCCACATGCATCTGGGTCCAGCTGCCTGAAGTGGGGTTGACCTTCAGGGTTAGGCAGCCCCCTCACACTGCACAATGCCTTGGGAGCTTAAAAACTGTTCAGGAGACCCGGGCCAAAGGGCAGTCAGAGCAACAACCCCCTTTAGGGATATTTTTAACTAATGTTTATACTATTTTCTCACTGCAGCATTAGTAAATCCCTCTAGCCCCAGATTTTGTTTAATCTACTCTTTAGCTCGTTGTACACATTTTAGACCGTAGCTGGTACACGGAGATTGTTTGTTTGGTACCACTGGCATAAATGAGGCACTGCCTTAAACTGTGGAATTACAGTCTGTGAAAGAATCTGGCACTTATTCTGTATTTGAATTCTTTCTCTGACATCCTGTAAGTGTTTAACAGTGTTTGTCTAGGTTGGCCAGAGTTGTCATAGGTCCTTTTGTTGTATAAAAATGTGAAATAAAAAGATACCTGATTTGTTTGAAGGGAAAAAGTAAATGTAACATCTTTTAATAAGGAAATTAATTCAGTCAAATATTCTACACTATATAGATTGCTGTTTTACAAACTGTGGGTCTCCATTAATTATGGGTCAAGAAAATCAGATGGGTTGTGACTAGCATTTAAAAAAATAGAAAATAATGTATCACAGCTAGTAAAGGTAATCATATTTTTAGCTTTGTTTTAGTTCTGTGTGTGTGTTGTGGTCCCCTTAGTAGAATTTGTTTGTTGTGTTTTATGATGAACCTGGCTAAAATTGAAAGCCATTAACATTGGTAAAGAGACATACTTCTGTTCCTTAAAGAATTTGTAGTCTAATAGTGAAACAGACAATTAAGTTTGAAAACTCACCACGTAAACTTTTGAACACTCTTAATAGCAAATTTTAATCAAATAGAAAAATTCAAAAGCCATCCTTTGTTACTCATGATTGTGTAGCTATGAAATAAGGTAATTTAATTAATAATGTTCAACATTTGCTGGTGGAACAGCTTATTAGGTATTAATATGAAAATAGTTATAATAATTATACTTCAGTCATTAGCTATGATAAATATCTATTACACAGTATAATCAAATGATCTTTTAAAAAATTTTTATTAACAGGCTGAAAATGAACTAAGTCTGGCAAGAAAAATGATACAGTGGAAACCATGGGAGCCTTTAGTGGAAGAGCCTCCTGCCAACCAATGGAAATGGCCAATATAATCATCATTAAATGACTAGCGTGTTTATAAGAAACTGATACAATTAAATGTTCTGTAATATTAAAAATGATTCCTGATTCTTGATATCTTAAAATCAAGAAAACTAATACAAAACATATTTAGGAGACTTGTTAAAATTGATGACTGTGGTAATAGGGATTTGTGAAACCATATTTGATATGTAAAGCATTCATTTAAATTATTTTAAAGGTAGTTTTTTTTTTTAACAGGTTGTGGAAAGATTTGAAAGTTAAATAGAAAAATCCCTATAGATTTTCAATGAAGAGGCTAAATTGAAATGTGCAGTATTTTTAGTAGTGTCTTCCACACATCATTTAAGGATTTTTATCCTGAAAAAAGTAATAAAGCTACTTAATTATTACTGTTGTTTAGACAAATTTATACATCACTAAAGTGAAGTAGGAAAGGTGAAAAACCACCAAAATTATAGTTGTACAGTTGAGGAAATTGATTTGGTATTTGAAAGAAAGACTTTTTATTTATAGTGATAATTGTAAAAATGGTTCCTTTTGTCTCAAGGAAGTTAGCTTTCTATTCCTTAGCCTTTTGTCTTCTTGATCAACCAGAATACATCAAGGCAGAGGTAGAATTTATGTAAAAGAAGAGACATAAAGGGTTCCTCAAGTTTATCTGACTTATGGATAGGATTTTATTCAGAACATCTTAGTGTCACGTGGGTTGTAACTTCAAAGTAGAATCACTAGGTGGTTTTCACTAAGTTTCCAGTATGAGTGCAGTTGGGTATCAAACAAAATAAATGCTATAGAAGGAAAGAAACACTTGGCATAAATTACTTTTAATGTGTCTTCTCCCTTTCTTCCTAGGCCCTATCATTTCTGAATACTTAAATTTGGTATTTTTTAACTTGAAAGATAGTACGCTTATGTGTTTGTACAGATATGTGTGTGTGTGTTGCTATCCCTTGTGGCAAAGCAGAATCAATTCAGAATTTTCAGAATGAGAAAATTGTGTTTTTTCCAATGTATTTCTCCCCTTACAGCACTGTAAATTGAATGGTAAATAAATATTAAGTTAAGTGGATTGAGTTACTTTTTAGCAGTCAGAATGCAAGAGAGAGCTTCTGCGGGGGAGTGGGAGAGGCTTCAGAGGGAGTCAGAGGTCCAGGGGCTCTCATTCCCACAGGCCTGGTGCCATCGTGAACTCAGTGACCAAGTAGAGACAAGTGGTCAACCTCTCAGACCTATTGCCTTCCTTGTAAAAGAAGAATTTACAATTTATACTTTCCCTTTCAGATCTAAACATTTGCTTTAAATAAGTTGTAGATGTAAAAAATATATGATCGTAAAGCATATTTGTATATGATCCTTTTCAAGCACATTTCCTAACCAATCATTTTTTTCAGGTCCTTTGAGTACATATGAACAGAAAGATGGTTTGATGTGCCTTTTCTGACTTTTTAGCCCACTTCTTCCACGATTCTTCAGTGTCTTATATTAGCTTCACTGACAGAGCCTCTGTGACTGTTAAGTAAAGGGAACCGTATTGATGTTTGCATTATAAAGGTTAGTGGTAGAATAGTAGTTGTATAGTAATACAGTAATAGTAGCTAATATTTGTTAATGTTCTCCAGGAACTATTCTAAGTACTTGACTAATTTCCCTCTTAAATCTGCACTACAACTCTTAGGAGTGTGACTTTGCAGGGCACCTGGGTGACCTAGTCAGTTAAGTGTCCCACTTTGTTCGTGAGTTCCAGCCCCATGTTAGGCTCAGTGCTGACAGCTCAGAGCCTGGAGCCTGCTTTAGATTCTGTCTCCTCTTCTCTCTTCTCCTCCTACTCTGTCTCTCTCAAAAATTAACAACATTAAAAAAAAAAGTGTGATCTTGCAAGTTATCTCCATTTCTCCAGATAAGGAAACCAGAATTCAGTGTGAATAGTGCTCTCCTGTGGGCAACACGGGGACCTTGGAGAAACAGGTGAAGAGATGGGGTAACAATAACCAAGGTTGTGTAGCTAATAAGATGTGGAGCTCAATTTTAATCTGGACAGTCTTGCTCCAGAGCTCATGTTCTTAACCATTATATTATTTCTCATGAGAATCCTTAGGTTGTTGTTATTCCTGCCTATACTGTATGGATTGTAACCAAAGAGCCTCAATCCTGCTTTCTTGACTTGCTTTGTCAAAATAACTATACAGAACGAATAGAACAGAGCTGGCAAACTGGATTTCATTTTGTGCGAAAATCTTCATATGGGTTTACGGTAGATAATGGGGCAGGTATTTAGAAGGAATTGCTGTGTGGTTCATATATATTTTTACATTTCCTAACTGCCATTCCAAATGCCCATAGAACCTTACTGAACCTGATAGTTTTTACTCCTTCAAATGTTTTCTCGTTGCTTCCTACAAACTTCCAGATTAAGCTTTCCTGGATCACTTTACAAATGTTTTTACTTAAAGATCTTCAGTGTTGCTCAGTGACTTATAGACTAATTTGAGTAATTTTCAGAATGGCCTATTTCAAACCTCCCTGGGCTTCTCATGTTTCATTCAGATTAATCAGACACCACACACTTCAAAAGAAAAAGAAGCTAATTGGGTTGAGCTTTGCAAACAAAAAAATGAGAGCAAAGTTGATGGTACTGAGTGCAGAATAATTCAGATTTCTCCCATTCTTTCCTCTGGAATAGAAATGATTTACATCAGGATGACTACATAATTCTTCATTCAGCCTATAATGGTTTTGAGAGAAAAAGGAAGTGTTAATAATTTCATGAGGGTGGGGTCCCTGGGTAGCTCCGTTGGTTGAGCATCTGACTCTTGATTTTGGCTTGGGTCATGATTCCAGGGTTGTGGAATCAAGACCCGCATTAGGCTCCACACTGAATGTGGACCTTGCTTAATATTTTCTCTCTCTCTCAACCTTTCTGCCTCTCTCCTGCATTCATGCACTCCTTCTAAAAGAAAAAAAAAATCCATAAGGTAACAGGAATAAACTATGACTGTCACAGGGCAAACCGGAGCCCACTGGAGTAAGTAAGGCTCAGCTATGAGAAGTTGGAGAAGGCTCCAGAAATAGAAGTAGTCTTATCTGAAATGGTAGGATGTCAGCAGTGGCTGTCATTGTGAGTCATCAGGCGCCAGCTTTCATTGTGTTTCTTCATTATCCGTTACTCTACTCCCCTCAGAATTGGGGGGATGGAAAAAAAGGAGTTTATCTTTGTCATTACTTTTTCTGATCTTAAGTGCGGCTACAGAAGTCAAGCTAATTGAGCTTTTTGCTGCTGCTGTTATAGTACGAAGCAGATTTGTTTTCAAGCACAGCAATGCAGGTTAGGATACTAGATAAAAGTGAAAGCAGTCTTCTATCAAGTGGAGATCAAGATTCTTACCCATAGCTCACTTTGGGACCTACAATGGGAAGGCTTGCTGTGTTGCACTCGGTTGTCTCTACCTGATGTGTTAGCAGGATTTTCTAATTCCTTCTGCCCATGGTACTCCAATAATCTGTGCTCTGTTTATCCAGGAACTCAGAGGTCAATGTCACTGTTCTCAAAAGCTGACATCTTCAGGTCTTGCAGGACCTTGCTTCACCTGTGCTCCCACTGCAGAGCAGACTCCAGAGTCTATGCCACTTCCCCAGGTCCTCACATCAGGCCCCAGCCACTGGAACACAGATGCTACTCTCGTGTTTTCTCTGTCAAAGGGAGGAAATCAACAACGTTCTGTATAAGAAAATTCCCACATATAGGCTAATATCAGCCTTTGCCTTTTCTCCCCAGCCTCCGTGGTTACATAAAGTTAAAGAAACCTCCTATGTAAGTGTGTTGTGGGGTCTAGGGTAAAGTCGCAAATGGCTGAACATACCATGAGGGTATTTTTTCCAACTGAGTAGAATATCCTTTAAAACTCAGTACTTAACTAATGGGATTGCTGCCCATGCTACAATAATAGTAATACTAACTTTTTGAGAACAAAATCAATGAAAAGGTGGATGTTTGGTTTAGAGGAGAATGAAGAGGTTTATTTTTAATAGAATTTACAAAAAATCTAAGTGGGAATGTGATATGTGACTTGAATCATTGATGGGGAGTGGAGAAATTTATTTAAAAGTTTTAATTGAGAGGGGAAAAGCCAAAACTAGTTAGTGAGGGAAAGTAGCTGACTATTGAGAAAAGGAGTGATTTAGAATTGGCTATCTCTAAACGCTAATGTCTTAGCAACAAGTTTGTTTCTTATTCATATTACATGTCTAATGAGGGCTGACAGTTCTCAAAAGAGTTACTCAAGGCATCTGGGCTGAGTATTTTAACACATACTTCCAAGGCCACAGGGAACATGGAAAGGGAACACGGCAAATCACATACAGAAACAAATGTTTTGAGTGTGCCATAGAACTCATAAATTTAGCTTGCCATGCATTTCGTTTTCAAAGTGGTCTTTAGGTTTATATTAGCAGCTAATTTTTTGCAGTGTGTTTAAATGTAATTTATGATGGATTAGCTTCTTTCGGTACACAACTCTAATAAATGAAAAGCATTGCAGAGATTCTTTTTTGGGGATTTCTCATGATCTTCAAATATGTTTGTTTGTTTCTTCCAGATGAAAATTTTAGGCATTTCTAAAGATAACCATTACTACTTTATGACAGAATATTTCATTTTACTCTTCCTATCACTGGAGAGCTGATTCCTTTTCTCAAGGTAAAGCAGATCTATAATCCCTACCTAAGTACCAGACTTCAAGAAAGTTTGAATGGAAGCTTTCTTCATAACTCATTTGGAAGCAAAAACTGACCTGAATTGACATGAAACTATTTGTAGTCTTTATCTCACTTTAATGTGAATATAAAAATATTTTTGCCATGTATTTATTAATGTATTTGGTTCTGGACTACTTCCCCAGACTTACTGACAGTGTTACAGAATACACACCATATGCTCATATTACCTGTCAAAAATCTGAAAAATGTGAATTCAAACACATTTGTTCCTTAAAGTTTCAGAAAAGACTATGGATCACATCTACATAGTCTCTTAACAAGCTCACAGAGGTATGATCCAAATGTAATCTATATAGATAATTTCTAAAAGCATAATCTTCAGGTTCCTGGTTTTCTAAATTCTTCTAATATTTTTTCTAATTCCCTCATTTATATAAAAATACATTTTAGCCTGGAGTAAACAATGAGAAATACTTTGAAACATTTGATTTCATAAAGCCACTAGGTGGCATCTTTGTAAAAATAAAAGCACATTTAAAGATCTGTCATTTTATAAATAAATACTGAGATAAGTAAAGGTAGATGTTTCTTGAGAAATAAAGTTATTTTGAGCAATAAATCTTGAGAAAATGCATAAGTTTATTGTGAAAAGGAAAATAAAATGAAATTTAATAATTACTTTTCCACTTTCAGAATTGAGAGTCTTTTTCCTATTGGTTGTTTTCAGCCTGCATTTACATTTATTTTGTATAACAAAACAACTATATGTTTGTGTGTATATGTGTGTATGTATGTACATGTGCATGTGTGTGTGTGTGTGTGTGTGTGTGTGTGATTTTGATGTGTAATAAACATTCTCACCTGCAGAGACTAACCAATTAAGTTAGGTTCATATATTGTTAAGACTGAGTTGGCTAAGATCATCTCCACAGAAAGTATAACTAAGATAGGAACATACAGTGGGTATCAAGTCACATTTCACACTGCGAAGTACTCAAAGTCTTCTATCACCAGGTTTTCTTTCCTCCATCTCCTGCCTCTGCCTACACCTGGTGTTTTCAGTGTCCCTAATGTGGAGGACAGCAAACGATAAATTTTAAAGAGACTCAGAACGGTGAGTGTTTACAACCAATGGGATTCTCCTTACTAGTAAAATTTAAGATACAGTATGACTTTGGAGAGGGCAGTGGAGGAGTGTTGGAAGAACTTGTTTACATATCTCCAGTCACACCTGGTTACCCAGGAGAGACTAACCCCAGGAGCTATATGAATGCTTTCCCCCCTTTCTCAGCTCTTTGTGAATGTGTGGATTCATGAAGTGATTTAAACAAATTTGCTTTTATTTCAAACCATTATTAAAGCTGATTATATTTGAGAATATAATACATGTTTTATATAGTTCTAGGAAGAAATTGTTATAAAATGGGATGAAGACATTGAGAAAAAAATGACATTGGACATTAAGAAGTTTTGGGGGAGATGAGATAATTTCCATGGAATAAGAACTGATGGCACTGAACATTATGAACGAAGAATGGACTTTTACTATCTACAACAAAAAATTAATTTACTTTCTTTTTGACAAAGTGTGTTATACAACATAGAATAGTGGTTTAAAATCGAGGCTCTGGAATCAGACTGCTTGGGTTTAATCCTGGCTCCCACTAAACCTCTCTGAGCCTCAGTTTCCTCATTGAGTAAAACGAGGCTAATCACAAGTCCTCCTTAAAATCCTTGTAAGGATTAAATTAGAAATATATTGAAGTGCTTAGTAAAAAATAATAGTAGCTATTATTATGAAGCCACGTGATATATGTCGCAACATTTTCAATAGGAATATAATTGATCCTTTCCTCCAATATGTGCTTCTTTAAAAACCTTCTTAAAGAGTTTATAGTGATAGAAAAACACCTTTATAATTCCGTGATTAACCAAAGTTTTGCTTCTCCTGACTTAAAAAAGATAATAGCTTCTGTCTCCCTTTTCTCTTTGGCTGGCAGGAACCAAGTTCTATTTTTTACAAAAGCAAGTAGGCACCTACTGTGTACAACTGTCTTCCCCAGCCAAGGTTTTCACTCTTACTTTATATTTACATATAATTACATTACATATATCACATACGCTTTTTTAGATCTATAAGCTAAACTGCTTTCAGCGTTTGGTTCGGAGAACTGCGCCCTGTCACAAGTTTAAGGAGTCTGGAGAGTAGCATCCGCTTCACTTGAGGACGTAGATACCCAGCACGGAAAAACCCTGCCTCCAGCTTTGTCCGCCTCGCCCCGCAGTCTTCCCAGGTCTCGCCCCGCCCTCCGCCACCTTCCTCCCGCCGCTCGCCCGCTGGCTCCGCCCATCCCCTTCCGCGCCTTTCTTTCCCCGGCGGGCACCGCCTCTTCTCGCGTGAGCGGAGCGGGGCGGGGCGGGAGGCGGTGGCGCCAGGGCCGTTGCTAGGATACGGCCTGCAACAGAGAAAGGGGCTGCTGCGGACGCTGCTTCCTCAGGAGCTACTTTTGCGAAACCTGTGCGACCCGAGTAGCTGCGTTTCTGAGTCAGGTAGGAGGACAGGTTCTGGCTGCCCTCCCTTGGTGCCATCCTCAGACCGCCCTTGAACCGGTAACGGGCGCTGAACTCCCAGAACTTTGTACGGGGCGCTGCTGACCCCTCCTGGGCTCTGGGGACTGCTTGGCCGCTGGAGAATGTTACACCTAAGCTTCAGAAACCTTGCAAAACGTCCCATCTTTCTTAGTCCCTTTTCTGGCTCTGCGGCTCAGGTTTGGGATTGGGAAGCAGCAGCAGCAAGGTGGAGGTGTATCTCATCTCCCACCGGAGTGCTTATCTGTGTAACCCAGATCTGGCGATAGAAGACGTGTAGACATCCATGGGGACCATTTTCAGTCTTTACTAAATAGAGAGCTTTCACACTTTCCCCCTTGGCACTCTCCTCTCCACCCATAGTCTTTGCTGCACCTCTTTAAAAACCTAAGAAATTCAACAGGTTTATTTGTTAAAAGTCAAAACTGAATCCCAGCCTTACTAGTTCCACTAACATTCTAGATATATCAGTGAAATAATGCTAATTGTAAGTGAAAGGGGGGCATTTTTGTATGCAATCATAGTAGGGACTACTTTTGGACAATTTTTTAAAGGCTAAAACATTTGTTTGAATAGGTAAACGTAAAAATGATAAAAAGTTCAAACAGTAAAAAGAATGTACAGTGAAAATCTGTTTTACACCCATGTCCTCCCCTGCGCCCTTATCTTCCACAGTTACTCTCTGCCTCCAGAAATAAGTAATTGTACCTGTACCATTGTGCCAGTAGGGGTTTTTGTTGGAGGTGATCATGGAGGAGATGTGACTGCTGGTTGACCAGTGATCTGGACTGGGGCCATCACAGGCTCCTCCCTTCTCCTTAGAATGTACCTCCCACCCTCTGTGCCCCTGCTAGGGGCTGCTTCAAGGACCCAGCCTTGAGAGAGTAATGTGTTATTGGGACCATCTGGACTGAATTCCTGACTGAACCCAGTAAAGGTCCTGTAAACTCCTTAAGATTCTGGCTGTTGGGTCCAGAGATCTACTGTCTTGCAGCTGCCAAAGATCAGCCTTGTTTGTAAGTTCCTTGCTTCTTAAATTTGCCACCTACCATTCTGGAATGCCGCTTCTTTCTTTGGTTTCTCCTTGCATTCCGTGTATGGGGCCCAGTTTCAAATTTAACCCTGAGGGGCTCTAGAGGCTGTGAACCACAGCTTTGCTTTTCTACTTACCTGAATCGTCAAGTATGTAGCTTTAAGAATTGGCTTAGCATAACTCATTTGAGATTCACCCATGTTGTGTGTATCGATAGTTTATTCCTTTCTTACTGATGAGTAGTAGTCCATTTTATGAATGTCTCATATGTGCATCCATGCCTCAACTAAGGAACATTAGTGTTGTTTCCGATTTTTTGGTGATTAAGAATAAAGCTTTATGGGGGCGTCTGGGGGGCTCAGTCTGTTAAGTGTCTGACTTCAGCTCAGGTCATGATCTCATGGTTTGTGGGTTCCAGCCCCCCACTAGGCTCTGTGCTGACAGCCCAGAGTTCAGAGCCTGGAGCCTTCTTCAGATTCTGTGTCTGTCTCTCTCTGCCCCTCTCTTGCTCACACTGTTTCTTTCTCTCAAAAATAGACATTTAAAAAATTTAAGAAAAAAATAAAACCTTTATGAACTTTTGGGTACAGATTTCATATGAGTATGATGTTTCATTTCCTCTGGGTAAAGGACACAGATTTCTGGGTCATATGATAAGCATATGTTTAATGTTATAAGAAAACTGACAGGCATTTTAAATAGCATACTAATTTTTGTTTCCACCATCAAGGTATAAGAGTTCCACTTGTCTTCATACTCACTCACACTTCCTATTGTTGGGCTAATTTTATTTATTTGTTTGTTTGTTTGAAGTACCACTTCTTTAATAACGAATGGCATGCTTGTTCCCAGGGCCAGGGCTAGAATGAGGCAACTGGGTGGCAAATTCAGCAGGCATCTATTTTCAGGTGCACCTACAAGTACAGCACAGAGCAGGTGCTGCCTCACACCTGTGCTGCTGAGTCCTCGCCCTGCTTGTTTGCCTTCTGAATGATATTCTTTGATGACTTACCTCTTTAAGTATTTTACTCATTTTTAAACTGTTATTCTTTTCTTGTTGATTTTTGAGAGTTCTTTATATATTCTGGTTACAAGTCCTTGATCAGATATGAGCTTTGAAAAAAATTGTCCCCCAGGCTATGGTTTGTCCTTTTATTCTTCTAGTTGTGTTTTTAGAAGAGCAGAAGTTCTTGATTTGTTGCTGTTGCTGTTTTAGAAGATGACATCTTAGCCATTTTAGGGGGAGGAGGACGACCCACCAATAGAGACAAAAACATGACCCCAGCCTCTCTGAAGGGATGGGAGGAGTGTGTTTGCTAGGGGTCAGGGCTTCGTTATGAGATTCTCTCTCATCAGGCCATTGTTTCCCATTATGGGAGAAAATAACCAAAAGGAAGATTTTTTTATTTTGTGGGCGAGAGCCTAAAGAGGTTTCTTGAACGTTTTAAAAATTGAGCTTTTGTTCAGTTTTTTTCTCATTTCACTTTTTCTCTTTATTGCTTTGGAATTTAGCAGTTCTTTTTTTTATATTCTTTTATTTATTTTAGAGACAGGGAGAGACAGTAGGAATAGGGGAGGGTCAGAGAGAGAGAGGGAGACACAGAATGTGAAGCAGGCTCCAGGCTCTGAGCTAGCTGTCAGCACAGAGCCCAATGCGGGACTCGAACCCACAAACTGTGAGATCATGACCTGAGCCGAAGCTGGACGCTTAACTGACTGAGCCACCCAGGCACCCCTGCTTTGGAATTTAAAACTTTATTTCAGTTTTTATTGGTTGTACCTGAAATTCACCTATGCATATTTAATTTGACAAAGTCTAGGGCTAAGGATATCATATCCCTCAATTTTGTGAACAGTATAAGGATTTGAGAACAGTTCACACTCACCTTTCCCTTCCCAATTACATATTGCTATTGTCTAATAATTTTCTGTTATTTTGTGTTGATAGTGTTTGGGGTTTACTCATAAGCTTATTATTTATTTGTTCACCCTTCCTTTTGCACTTTGGAATTCCTTTGAACCCGTTTCCCTCCATCAAGTGTATCCTTTACGCGTTCCTTTAGAGTAGATATCTTGGTGGTAACTTGCTTTTAAATGCTTCAAAAGATAATTTTGCTAGGTGCACAATTCTAGGTTGATAGTTCCCCTCTTTTAATTAGTCCTTTGTGCCTTGGCTTCTATAATTCTAATGAGAAATCTACAGTGACTTTACTTTTTTCCTTTGTATTAATATTAGCAAATTAATGTAATTCAAAAAAGTAGATGCTATGTCCTTTATCACTGTATGCTTTCCAGACCTGTCTTTGTTAATCTGTAATGTAATTACAATATATATGACTTTGAATTATGTTTACTTACCCTGTTAAGTGTATATTTATGTTATGCTTCTTGGATCTTTGGATCCATATTTTTCATCAGGTTTGTAAAATTCTCAGCCATTACCTTTAAAAATGTTTTCTGTCTTCCACCTTTTTGTTTTCTCTGGGGTTCCAATTGGACATATACTAGATCAGGGGCTGGCAGACTTTTTCTGAAAAGAGCTTCTCTGTGCAGTCACTGTTGCATATTCTTTGTTGTTTTTTATTTTAAAAGTACAAGACCATTCTCGGCTCACAGTAAGATCTACTTAGCAGTAAAATATGCTAGACTTTCTTTTTCTCTTTCACATGGCCCTCAATCTCTCATACTTTTCATCTCCTTATCTCTTCGCAGTGTTCTAAATAAAATCTTTTTATTTATCTTCTAGTTTATTAATAATTCTCTCTTCAGCTCTATTGCTATATTCATTGAATTCAATAAGTGTATCTTTTATTCCAGATATTCCATACTTCTGGAAATGTGTCATCTAGTAGCCAGAGAAGGTTATTGTTAGCCCAAAACACAGCTTTCCCACCTCACTACCGGCTAAGTTTTAGTCTGCCCCCTGCTGGGCCACTTCTCCCAGCCTCCCTCCCAGCCTCCCTCCCAGCCTCCCTCCCAACCTCCCTCCCAGCCTCCCTTCCCTCCTTCCTCCCACCCTCCTTTCCTGGCTGCCACCTTTTAAAGGCAAGCTTCCTGCACTACTGGCTCTCCACTGCGCAGCTCCTGCGCCTGCAGCTGGGCGGTGGGCTGCCCCGGGCCACCCTGGCCCCAGCCCCTGGATGCTGTCCTTCTGTCTCCCAGGCCAAAGCTCTTGGTTGCTATAGCTCAAGCCCTAGTCAGCTCCGAGGTCCACTCACAGTTGTTTGTCTATCTGTTTGTTCTGGGGAACAGAGGGCATTGGAGACCTCTGCTACACTTGGGGAGAGCAAAGCTACTATGAAGACTGTGTACTGTCTAGGGTCCGGTTGCTGTGGGGCCTGGGCCGGCAGATTCCGTGGAGCTCCTAATCAATTGTAATCGCAGAAACATAAAACCTGTGTTCGGCTGTGTTTAGAAGAAAAAGTATTCAAATTAGTCCTTTCACAGGCATTGTTCATTGCCTAAGGAAGAGGTGACAAGATATTTTAAAATATTTTTAAATATATTCTTGACAGTGGATTTCTCTCGAATTTATTGTGCTTTGACGTCCTCTTTTGGTGTAACTTTTACTTTCTGTGGTGTTTTTATTAAAAATTCACCAATGTTTTTTACCTGATGCCATTACTAAAATCATCAGTATTTTTAAAAACTCATGAGCAACATTGCACTATGTTTACCTGCAATGAATTTGATATTTGGTATAGAGATTTTTATGTGTGATAAATGTATTTATGTTTCTTGGTTCAGGAAAATGTCTGATCAGGAAGAAGAATCCGGTGCTCAGAAAATTGTCAACACATCAGAAGACGATGATACTTTCAGGAGTACCACCATTCCAGTTCTCTCAGCAGAGCGTCCGGAGTCAGACCAAACTCGAGATAATGAATCTGAAGTAGAACCGTCCGGTGAGGACCATGACACACATGTGGAGGAGGAACGTAGCGGGAGCTTATCAAGCCTGGAACCAAACGAGGAAGGACAACCCATGGAAGAGGTTATGCAGCCCAAACGTGTTTCATATTCTCCAAGACATTCCGCAAAGCACTGTGTAACCGAATATGATAATGCAATGCTGTCGGGCAAACGGGATTCAAGCGTTGGATCCCTGACATTTCTGAGTAGAGTACAAGCCATAAAGGAATCTCTGAAAACATCAATGAAAGATGCCTTAGCAACAGGTATTACCTAGGGAAGATAGGGTATTTCTTTACCTCATTTTGAAGAATGTTTACTCTTTAAAATTTGCTTAAGATTAGTTTTAGATTTGCTATTACTATACTTTCCCTCTCCCTTTCCCTTAGCCACCAGATTTCTTTAGCTACTACCGTTGGATCCTTAATTATGTGTGAAGCTTCTCTATTCTGCAGGATACTATTTTCCCAAAAGAGATGAACACTATTAAATTTTATGTTGATATTTATCTGTTTTTCCCAAGTAGAGTAGATTTTTAAAATGTTTAGGGACCGAGTCTTGAGTAGAACTGTAATTCTTTGACATGCCTCTTTGGAATTAACTGTTCATAGCAGGCAAGAAAGAGTTGGAATTTGACTCAGATTTCCTAGTTCTACTCTAGTGCTCATTCCTCACATCTTATTACTTTTACATATTTCTATACTTCTGCTTAGTGTTAACTTTATGTTTAGCTTCAGAAGAACTGTTATTGTCTTGCATTATAGGTTAATTTTAAAGGCATAATGCTGATGGCATGTAGGAGTTACTACTACATTGTTAGTGAAAAGCCACAGTGGAGTAGCAAGAAGGGGGCTGCACGTAGAACCATCCTAGTTGGGTGATTCACAGATTGGCCCTCCTCTCTCTTGCCTGTAAGTTTTGGAATTGTTCATCCATAGGGTGGAGAACATGGCTATCATTTAACAACAGCAGCTTCGTTTGGCTGGTAAAATGTAGCTTTTGAATCCAGTGGGGCAGTTTACCCTTGGGTGGTGTGTCCATACAAGTAGAGAATAAGGAGGAGGAAGGAGAAGAAAATAATCAAGCCCAATTACACGTGACTGAAGCTGTTATCCTTCAGTTTCATTATTCACCAAAAATTTAGGCTCCATTTGTTTGCAATCTCTACATCCAACTTGGGTCTCGAACTCATAACCCTGAAATCAAGAGTCGCATACCCTACCAGCTGAACTAGCCAGGTGCCTCTGGGCTCTATATTTTGATATTTCTGTGATTTCCTGATACTGTAGCTTTTAACACATGGTGATTAAGATAAAATTGTCTTGGTCCTGTGCTTCCTGAGGTCACAAATTCCTTCACATAACTCTCCTTCTCAAAGCTTAGGAAGTCACTGCTATGAAAAATTTTAAATTATTAACCATAGGATTTTGAATCTATAAAACAACGAAAATAGCCTTCTGATAATTTAATGTCTGTGGAAGTGTTTTCTTTGTTGATGGCTGTGAAAAACAATCTCAACCTTAGCATCAACAATGCCTAGTTAAATTTCATTTTAAGATTATTCATAAATGTCTCATTTAGCTGTATGAAAACTGTCATGTGTCAGGCATCTAGGAATATACAAAACTTACTGGCCTACAGTGTGCAGTCTACCCTCGACCTTACTTATTATGTCTTCTCTGTTGTAATTTAAAGTTTATAGATGTAAAAGAAGAAGGTTTACCCCATTATTATCAGCTTTTAAATACTATGTTTCCCTCCTATAATTTGTGAACAGATAATCATTTTATAATAAGTTTTTCTTTATCAACATGTGTCTTGATTACCTATTTTATAAAATGTATAGTGAGCCATATAATGTCCATTTTTGTGAAAAATAGATTTGTGTACAGTTATTCTAGATATTTGTAATGATCAGTGACTTTCTGCGTTGCATTTTGGCAATATAGACATAAATCAATTATGGAAAGATGAATGGGGCACCTGGGTGGCCCAGTCAGTTAGGCACCCAACTCTTGCTTTCGGCTCAGGTCATGATCTCATGGTTTGTGAGTTCAAACCCCGCAAAGGGCTCTGCACTGACAGTGTGGAGTCTGCTTGTGATTCTCCCTCTGTCTGTACTTCCTCTGCTCACTTGCTCTCTCTCTCTCTCTCTCTCAAAATAAAGAAGCATTTAAAAAATTATGGGAAGAGGAATGGACTTAGTATTAGATACCTTTTACTTTGAAATTTTTTTTTATTGAATTTTCTTAACTTCATGAATGTACACTGATTTACTAATGATGCTATCAGTGTGTAATTAAAGTATGCACATTCATAAGTTCAGGGACACCCTCTAGGTCTTAGGTCTTCCCCTTCCAATACTCAGTACTCAAAATGCCTGAGTTTCTGAGATGTTCCTATGTTTATACCTGAATAACATAATAACAAATTAGTACCAATTAATACCAGTATAACATGAGATATTGGGAATCTTTAAGAGCAGTTTGGCTTCATTTCTTATTTCTTGTGGTATTCTGAGCAAAGACAAAGAGGTAGGCCTGAAAATGCTTAGTCCTCATAGCAGAGTATAGAAAAAAGATACGAACTTTAGGCTAACGTCGGGGGAGCAGGTATTGACTACTGACGCTAATTCTTGAGATTGTGAATTAATTTTTAAAACCAAAACTGAATGTCCCTGCTCATAGAATTTGAAAAGTAATTCTTATCATGGAGATGCAGTGGGGGAGAAGCAACCTGCATTCTGTGTGATTAAAAATTGTTCCATAATTTTCTATCTGCTTATGGACTGTAGGTTGCTGACCCTTGCTTTTGACTAGGATTCTTTCTTTTCTCTTTTTATCTACAGTAAAAGTCATACTTTTTCCTGTGGGCCAGGAAATTATAATGCCTTTTAAAATAGACTCCATTGTAAAGTACCTCAAGGATCATTTTTCTTACCTATTAAGCATCCCATCTAATATACTGCAGATAAGATATTCAGGTAAGCTTGGAAGCTAATAAAACTTAACAAGACTTCTTTAGTTTTAACATGTCAAGTAACCAAGATCTTTAATTTGTTAAATGAAATATCTTGATATCTACGATTTGAACATTATATTGTGATCATTCAGCTCATTTTTACTGAGTGCATATTTGCTCTAAATACTTTGCTAAGAACTGAAGATATAGAGAAACATGAAACAAAACTTTGTTCTCAGGTTGTCTACAGACTAGTCAGAAAGATGATATACGCAATAGTTAGCACAAAATGGGCAAATGTTTTAATGGAGACATGCTCAGAAAGCTCTGAGAACAGAGAGGAAGGAAACTGAGAGACTGCAGAGAGCTTCATTTAGTAAAAGTGACAATACGTGTGCTAAGTCCCAAAGAGCTGAGAAAACCTAGAACTTCAGGGAAGTGGTAAGAAGTTTAGAGTGGCTGGAAGTAGATTCTGTGTGGTGAGTCGGAGGCCGTGAGGTTGAAAGAAGTAGAGAAGGATGAGCATAAGAAGAGGACTAAAAATCATTTATTTATCAGTCTTTATACAGTAAGGTGAATTCACATTCCACATATTTATATTTTGTGGGCAATTTTGGACAGCCCACTTTATAGTAGCTTTGTGTCATGAGAGGATTTAATCTTTGTAAATGGGATACAATTAGCAAGACCATAATAGCTAAATAAATGTTTCGATAGAATATATCTGCACAGATCCTAATATCTTCATTTTAAAAGCTTTGGTACAAACTTATAAAGATGCTACAAAAAAGTTTCCAGAGAAATAAGAACATTTTTTGTGGGGAAAACCCTAAACACTAAAAAGGAGTAAGCCATACCTATTAAGTTCCTCATTGTCAAATCAGAGAAAATAATCAGTTCAATTTCAAAATTATTTTTAGAAAACTATTATAATGAATGTGCTATAATACTAAGATGTTCATGTATTCAAGCAACTTATTATTAAAGCGTGGTTAGGGAAACAACACTGAAATTAAAGCTTATTAGTAATAACAATCATGATAGTTAATTTATGGATACGTACTGTGTGCTAATCCTATAAAATGTTTTGCCTGTGTTAACACATTATCATTCAACCCACACAACAACACTTTGATGTAGGTATTATTAATTAACTTTTTTTTTGAAATAAGGAAACAAAAGCTTGGGAATCTTGCACAAATTCATACCGTTAATGATTGGCAGAGTCTGAACATAAATATAGGTATGACTCCAAAAAGGAATTGGAAATTGCTTGGCATTGTCTATAAGGTGAAATTCAAAACTGCAGAAGAGAGAGCTCTTTGAGACTGGAGTAGCTAGCTAGTGATACCTGAGACTCTCTTTGTTCTTTGCATTTCATGACCTTTCTTCTTTATGTGTAAGTGTAAGTGTAAGCATCACTGGATAACAGGTTTATGTTAGCCATGATAGTAAAAGAGCTTGATTCTATGTCAACCACCCACTTTAAGACAGGTGCTTTCTTCTAGTTGGAGTTCAAATTTGGTGGGACTAAACCTACTATATAAACTAGAGAAATGAAGAGGGCTCTGGGAATCTATATTAGTTTCTGATAGCTGTCATAACAACCACAAGCGTAGTAACTTAAAGCAACACATGATTTCTCTTATTGCTTTGGAGGCCAGAAATCCTAGATCAGTTTCACTCAGATGAAGCCACGATACAGGCAGGGCTGTTCTCCCTCTGGAGGTTCTGGGGACAGTCTGCTCCCCTGTCTTTTCCTGCTTCTACAGTTGTATACCTTGCATTCATTGGCTCGCGGGCCCTTCCTCCATCGTTAAAGCAAGCAGTAGAACATCTTCAAATCTCTCTGATTCTGTCTTATCATCTTCTCTATAGTCAAATCTCCCTTCCTCTATAAAGGCATTTGTGATTACATTTAGGGCCTACTTAGATAAAGATATTAGTTAAAAATTTTAACTTAATAAGATGTACAGTCATCTTTGCCATATGAGGTAATATTCATAGGTTCTGGAGATTAGGACGGGGATACCTTCTGGGGCCATTATTCAACCTGTTACAGAGCCTATATAACAGTCATGTTAATTTTCTAAGTTAAGAATGTGGGGGTGTGAAATTGAAACTCAAGGATCTTTATACTTTCTTAAACATAGCTAAAATAGACGGGTGGTGTCTGATATATTTCTAAGAATTAATGTAACAAAACCTTTGCCATTTTCAAATTCCTAATTGTAATTTAGGATAACTGTGCATTGGAAGAATCATATAGATTCTATCAAAACAGCAGCCAATAACATTACACATATTTTTTTATTCCTTAAAATAGAGAAATAAAATTGGAGTCTATATAGAATAAACCAATGAAGAGGGACAAGAGTAAAAAAGATATAATACCATAAGAATAAAGTCATATACATTTTTTCCAGCAAAAAGCTGAGACTTAACTCACTTTTTCATGAATTTATTTATATGAGTTCTTGATTATAGAAACAGGGAAGAATTCTTTGGAACTCTGATATATGCTTTTCTGTCTTGGAGAGAAGAGTGGGTATTAAAATAATCAAAATTTTCCTTAAATAGATATGTCTTGTGCTTACACACACTGATTTTTTTTTAGAGAATCAATGTTTAGAATATTATTTTACTCATAGAATATGTTTTTATTTTTAAGTATCTATAGAATTGCATGCTGCATGCTTATTATATATTTGTATTTTTGATGAGAAATCCTATGAGAGTTACAGCTTTACTTATAATGCTGAATTCTTGCTTCTTAACTCTTCCCATTGTGGAGTTTTCTGTACTAACATTACAGTAAGGGGTGGACGTCATCCATAGTCTATTCAGTAATTAAACTATATGTGTCCATAGAATTATCTTTGATGTTTTCCGTCCCCTTAAAAATGAATACGTATAGTTATTTCTTTGTCATACACTTCTTATAATTTCATATCATTTTTAGGAATGATCCTTAAAAACAATGAGACCCTACTACAACATGGAGTTAAGCCACAGGATATTGTACTGGTGGAAATCTTTTCTACAGATCCAGACCTATTTCCAATCAAAAGAATAGATGGATTAGAGGATGCCTCCCGCATCATAACTGTCAGAGTACAAACTGGTCAGTTATATGATGTCTTTTAGATAAAGTGTTTTATTAGAGCCCCTTTGTAGGTGAACTTTCATTCAGTCTTGGTTTTTCCCTCCTCAGGTATTGCTCAGTACCAGGATGTAGCTGTTGAGATTATAAAATCTGACTTTCACAAACCATTTCTTGGTGGATTCAGACATAGAATAACAGGAATAGAATATCACAATGCTGGAACACAAACTGTACCTAAAAAAATTCCCGAAAAAGACTATGTATTTTGTAGGGATACACAGGTAATATTTTTATTTTTCAATGTAGATTTTTGGAACTGCAGAATCAACAAATGTTCTGTATGCCTCTCTAAAGTTAAAATCTTCCCCATCTGCCATGACGTGGATGAAGGTGGAGGGTATTATGGTAAGTGAAATAAGTGTGTCAGAGAAAAGATAAATACTATATGATTTCATATGTGGAATTTAAGAAACAAACAGGTGAAGGGGAAAAGAAAGAGAGAGGGCAAACCAAAAAACACTCTTAACTATAGATAACAAACTGATGGTGATCAGAGGGAAGTGGGTGGGGGGATGGGTTGAATAGGTAATGGGGATTAGGAGTATACTTGTGATGACCACTGGGTGTTGTTTGGAAGCGTTGAATAACTATACTGTACACCTGGAACTAGTATTACATTGTGTCTTAACTAGAATTTAAATAAAAACTTAAAAAATTAACATCTTCCAAGGACTTATATAGCAATTAGTAACAGAAAATTTACTAACCAGATAGGAAAGTATGCTCTTTACTCATTTATATGTGTATATAGTGGGTATCTGGATTTTTATGTTTTTATTTTAGACAGTTTTTCAGAGAAAAAAGCTCCAGCAAACTACAAATACAACATCCACACAGATGACTAAAATTGGGGTGTATGTATCAAATATGACTGACAAACTGGTAACACCAGGAAAATATTTTTCGGCAGCAGAATACCATGCTCAAAGATTACAGGCGGTAAGATAACTTTTATTATGAGTGAATGCTAAAAATGAAGTAAATGAGCCAGCTGTTCTGTGTGTATTTGCCTGTGTTTCTCTGTGCCACACTAGCTGACGAAGAAAACCTACATGAGGGCTGTTAAAGGAAAAATTATTCATAACACATATTAAAGATGGTAAGGCAGACCTTATTCAAAAGGGGCTACTCCAATGGAGTTTTGTAGTAGGGAAGAGAGATTGCGCTCAACTCCAAAGGCAAGGAAAACTGGGAATTTATAGCCAAGGAGTAGAGTAGGAGTCAATGGATGGGCAATTACTATGAAAACATGAGAGGGGAATGGGAGATGCTGGCTAAACCACTCTGCTGGGATTTTTGCTGAAGCCAGGCCAGAGTGACTAGGCACCATCTGGCAGGTTGGAGGAGGATGAGGAACCCGAGCAAATATTGAGGACGATCACATACTGAGGGTGGGGATTCTGGCTAAACTGACTTCCCAGGATTCTGTTAAAATTGAACAATGCAGAGATGAACACAGAAGCCCAAAAGTTGAGGCCTAGTTGATAAACTGCCTGATTAGAGTTTGGTCAAGGAGAGAATTTTTATCAGTGTGAATCATATTTCACGGGTATTAAAAGCAGTTGTTATCCCCACTCTCCCCTGGTTAAAGGAACCAGAATTCTCAATGCTCCTAATCCCTCCCTTTCCCTTAGGGATTCCCAAGGGTTTTGTGTGTTACCCTTGGCCATTGTTAGTTTTGTCTACCTCTGTCCCTTAACCTAACTTCTCTGTCGCTTGGCCTTAATGTCTGGGATAGTAGAATCACCTAGGGATTTTTCCAGAGTAATTGAAACCAAGAGCATACTAAAGTCTGTTTTCTCTGATATTGATAAGGTTGCCACTTCAAATATTTTAAGTTATTGTTTGCATGGTCTTTTTCTATCCTTTTACTTTGAACCTATTTGAGTCTGAATCTGGAGTATATCTCTTGTAGACAGCATGTAATTGGATCTTGTCTTTATATCTAGTCTGATAATCTCTACCTTGCAATTGGAGTGTTTAATACATTTATATTTAATGTACTTATTGATAAGGTTGGATTATATCAGCCATTTGCTATTTGTTTTCTGTATATGTCTTTCTTTTTCTTTTACTGTCTTCTTTTATGTTAAATAGATATTTTCTAATGTACCCTTTTAATGCTTTTTTAAAATTTAAAACCTTTATTTTTAGGGTAATATATACTTTAAAAAATATACAATCAATGATTTTTACTATATAAGTAGAATTATACAACTGTTACCACAATCAATTTTAGTACATTTTCATCATCTTGGAAAAAAAATCCTGGACCTAATAGCTGTCAATCCCTATTTCCTTTCAATCTTTTCTGCCTTAGGAAACCACTGATCTACTTTTTGCCGCGACTGATATGCCTATTGTGCATATTTCATATACAGGGTATCCTACAATATGCAGTATTTTGTGATTGGCTATTTTTAAACTTAGCATAATGTTTTCATGGCTCATCCATGTTGTGACAGTCATCAATACTTCATTCTTTTATACTGCCGAATAATACTCCATTATATGTACTCAACTGGATATACCTATTGTATCTATGCCAGTGTATATACTGTATTTTATTTACTGGTTGATGGACATTTGGGCCGTTTCCACTTATTGTCTCTTAGTAATAAAGCTACCACAAACATTTGTGTACTAATTTTTATGTGGACATATGTTTTCATTTCTCTTGGATATATGTCTTAGGAGTATAATTCCTGGATCATATGGTGAGTATATGTTTAACCATTTTAAGGAACTGTCAGACTATTTTCCAAAGCAGCTGAACCATTTTATGTTCCCCTATCAGTATACGAGGATTCTAATATCTTCGCATCCTCATCAACACTTGTAATTGTCTGTCCTTTTCATTATAGCTATTCTAATAAGTGTGAAGGGAGGGCTCATTTGGTTTTGATCTGCATTCTGATGGCTAATGATATTGAATATCTTTTTATGTACCTGTTAGCAACTTGTTTGTATTCTTTGAAATGTATATTCAGATCCTTTGCCATTTTTAACTGGGTTTTCTTCTTTATTTTTATTTTTTTTTTAAACTAATTTTTCGAGTTATTTCCTAAGTGGTTGTTCTAGTGTAATCTAGGGATTACAATATACTTCTCAGTTTATAACAATATACTTGGCATTAATACTAACTAAAATCCAATAAAATACACAAATTTTCCTCTAATAGAACTTAAATTTCATCCCTTCTCCTTTGTGCTATCACTGTCATACAAATTTATACACTCTTTGTATATTTTAAGTTCTAAAACTCCTTTTATAATTACTGTTTTATGTAGTTGTCTTTTAAATAAGTTAACCATTGGGTGCCTGGGTGGTGCAGTCAGTTAAGCATCCGATTTTGGCTCAGGTCATGATCTTGTGGTTTGTGGGTTCGAGCCCCACATTAGGTTCTGTGCTGACAGCTCAGAGCCTGGAGCCTGCTTCGGATTCTGTTTCTCCCTCTGTCTCTGCCCCTCCTCTGCTTGTGTTCTGTCTCCCTCACCCTGTCTCAAAAATAAACAAATATTTTTTTTAAAAAAGCTAATTGTGGGGCGCCTGGGTGGCTCAGTCGGTTAAGCCTCCGGCTTCGGCTCAGGTCAGATCTCATGTTCGTGGGTTCGAGCCCTGCGTCGGGCTCTGTGCAGACAGCTAGCTCAGAGCATGGAGCTTGCTTCCGGTTCTGTGTCTCCTTCTCTCTCTGCCCCTCCCCCTCTCATGCTCTATCTCTCTGTATCAAAAATAAATAAAACAATAAAAAAAGCTAATTATAGAAAAGAAGATACATTGCCCTTGATATTTACGTATCTAATTACCTTTTCTGGTGCTGTTTGTTTCTTCATTTGGGCTGAAATTAGTATCTCGTGTCATTTCCTTTCAGTCTAAAGAGCTGCTGTATTTCTTGTGTATGCTTGTTTGCTTGATGGTATCCTAAATGTCTCTGTTCATTTACCTTATTTTTTTCCCACCTCCTTAGGTTGGATAACTTCTAGTGATGTATCATCACATTTATTATTTTTATTATTATTGCCCATTCAGATCTGTTTTTGAGACTGTTCGATAGGTTTTCATTCTATTAAAATCTCAAAATTTTCATTTGATTCTCTTTTTTTTTTTTTTCTGGCACCAAATAAACATACATTCATGTTTATTCATTGTTTTTATAATGATGGTGATTTAGGGTTACAATGTGTTTGTTAAGCAATTTTTCATTAGAATACACATTTAGTGGAAAAGATGCTTTATGACAATAGAATTCAAAACAAATGGCCTGTTTCAGGACTTAGTTTCTCTATATCTTTTGTTTTTTTTTTCTGTTTAATTAGTTTTACTCAGCAGTAGCTTTATTTTATTTTTTAATTTTTTTCATAATATTTTATTGTCAAATTGTTTTCCATACAACACCCAGTGCTCTTCCCCTCAAGTGCCCTCCACCATCACCACCACCTGTCTTCCCCCCTCCCCCCTCCCCCCCAACCCTCAGTTCATTCTCAGCATTCAATAGTCTCTCAAGTTCTGCATCCCTCTCTCTCCCCAACTCTCTCTCCCTCCTCCGTTC
>NC_043701.1:27095820-27130445 GCF_006229205.1 Suricata suricatta
ATCTTGATGAAGTCCCAAGGGTTCAGTTTTGCTTTCATTTCCCTTGCCTTGGAGGATGTGTCAAGTAGGAGATTGCTGCGGTGGAGGTCTAGGAGGTTTTTCCCTACTTGTTCGATAGGTTTTCATTCTATTAAAATCTCAAAATTTTCATTTGGTTCTCTTTTTAAAATAATTTCTGCCCTTCTACTGATATTCTCTGTTTTATGAATCATTGCCATCTTTTTTTTTTTTAACTCTTAAATGTTATTCCCTTTAGTTCTTTGAACATGTTTGCAATAGCTGCTTTGAAATCTTTGTAAGTCCAACATCTGGGACCCCTCAGAGGCAATTCCTATTGATTGGTATATGTTTTCATTATAAATTAGTCATACTGTCTTCTTTCTGCATGTCTCATAATTTTGTTGTTGTTGTTGAAAACTAGACATTTTAAGTAACATTGCAGCAACTCTTACCCTGTCTCTGGTTACTCCAAGGATAGATGTTATATCTGTCTTATATTTGTTTAGTGATTTGTCTGGATACATTAATTAGAGCAATGGTTCTCAACTGGGAGTGATCTTGCTTCCCAGGCAACATATACATTGTCTGAAGATATTTTTGATTATGACTTGGAGGCAGGGTGCTACTGTCATTTCATGGTAGAGGACAAGAATGCTGCCGAACACCTAATAACATGTAGGAAACTCCAGCCCCACCACAGCAGCTGGTTATCTGGTCCAAAATAGCAACAGGTTATTGCTGAAACTTGCTTTAGAGTTTGTCTCTATCAGAGTATGTAGCCATTCACTTCTCTGCTCAAAAAAATGTTGTTGTTTTTGTTGTTGTTGTTTTTCTGCTTGTAAGTCTGGCTTCCGAAGGGTCGCCCCTGGTTTAAAATAGCTTAATGGTTAGGTAATAACTGATCAAAGGCTGTGCTCAAATTCCTTGAGCTAGTAAGGCTTCTACTATCATTAACGGATCCCTGTGTGGGGAGGATGCGCTGACAGTTCAGACAAGTTTAGTTTATATTTATCCTGGCTTTTACTTTCTCCTGGGCTTTCTTCTTGCATTTCTTCTGCACAAGGCCTCACAGGCAGCCTGGGATATGTGAATAGGTAGAGCCTTCTCCATTCTCTCCTGAGTATGTATATTCATCCTTGTACATTTGTTCAGCCTTCAGACTACCAGGGATATTTGGGAAGTTATCATGGCTCACTATGGCCTATCTCATCTTCCTGATGTCTCTGATTAAGTTTTCACTAGTCTGCCTATCTTTTGTATGCTTTAGAATACAATCTCAGCTATCTGAGTTACTGGCTTATTTAATTTTATTTTATTTTATTTCATTTCATTATTTTGTTTTGTTTCATTTCATTTCACTTTATTCTTTGCCGCTGAGATTATTATTGTTTATGACATGGCTTAGGGAGTATAGGGTTTTTCCTAGCTTCATTTTAAACCCGTCCAGCTCCCTGAAGGTGGACACAGATGAAGCCAGGGTGAGGAGAGGAGATTATGAAAGTAGCTCCAAGTTGAAAATGCCAGACTATCAGTGCTCCTACTGAAGGTTTAGTATTCTTTCTTCAATAAACATTTATTTGATATATGCCTTTGGTCAATTTACAGAATCCTGAAATGGTTAGTTTTTTAAACCAAGTTTGTAGTTTTATCATTTCTTTTTGGAGAGAGCATTTGAAGAGACTTACTTTTCCAATCTGGTAGTCCTGCCCATAGGCCCAAAGAGAATTTTCAGTGACTTATTTTGACATGACAGAATTTTCACAGTAGAAATAAAATATATTTTAATATATGTAAAACATATTTAAAAATATGAATCTCGGGATCTCAGTGGCTCAGTGGTTAAGTGTCCAATTCTTGATCTCAGCTCAGGTCTTGATCTCAGGCTCATGAGTTCAGGCCCTGTATTGGGCTCCATGCTGGGTGTGAAGCCTACTAAAAAACAATAGAATGGAATGAAATGGAATGAAATAGAAACTCTTAGATCTTTATCAGAAATGTGTATGCATGCACACACATTCCTAAAATTGTAATGTAAGATTATTTGTATATATGGTCCAGTCACGGTCATCTTCCTGTGTATTTTCCTAAAGGAGCTTGGCAGATGTCTGAAGCTGTATAGGATTGGGCCTGTAGGTGACCTGTTGGCAAGGTGGATGCTCTTAACTCGGGCAGATGTTCCCTGTCCATCTGTTGTGTGGTCTGTGCAAAGTCTGCCAGGCGCTGCAGCCGGTGCAGGTTTTCGGGTCTAGGGAAGGCAGGCTGGACTGGCTGCTCCACAGGAGTGTGGCTTGGAGGGTGAGAAGGCCCGAGAACACAGGGGCTTCCGTCCCTGCCTCAGCTTGTTTGTGACCACTACCGGTTTTCCCAGTAGCATTTATTGAAGAGGCTGTCCTTCCCCAGTGTATATTCTTGCCTCCTCTGTTGTAAATTAATTGACCCTATGTGGATGGGTTTATTTCTGGGTTCTCTATTCTGTTCCATTGATCTAAGGTCTGTTTTGATGCCAGTATCATACTGTTTTGATTACTGTAGATTTGTAATGCAGGTTGAAATCAGGGTGTTTGGTTTCTCCAGCTTTGTTCCTTTGGTAACAAAGTTGAGAGAGATGTGGAATGTTCCTACCCTGAAGTTCAGCATGTTGGTTGTAAATTAAGGCTGCTTCTCTTTGTCAAACTGACATAGGTCCTCCTGGCAAGGGTGGGGTGTTTCGTTCTTAGTTATCTAATTTCAAACAGCAAAGTTTCTGATAGATTATGATTTCAGAGTACTAAGTTTTTCAATGAGCAAAGAATAGTATTCACTCAAAGGAAGGGATTGTTAGGACATTTTATAGCTGCAGAATGTCCTTGGAAGAAATACTGTTTCCTGTTAACTTCATAGCTGACTATTCATGTCTGTTATTCAATCCTGATAGATTTTTATGTTCTCAGTCCAAACTAATTTTTGTTTTTTGACTGTACAGGGCTTGGATGGTGGCTCTGTGATATCATCAAGAACCTAAACTCCTTTTACCTTTCCATCCCATTAATCTTAAGAGTTTATTACTTACAGGATAATGAAATGGTCAACCTTCAGCATAATGTCTACAACCTATGCAGGAAGAAGGGAGAGGTCAAGGGAGTAAGGACCATGTGTGCTGCCTTCAGGAGTTTTCCCTGAAAGCCCCACCCACTTCTTCCAATTCAATTGCATTGGCCCAAACTGTTTCATGTGATTATCCTCACTGTGAGTGTGTGATAAATACGTTTTTAGTTTCATATTGTTGCTCCTCAATAAGATTGAGGTCGTCCTATTAAGGAAGTAGGGGAGAATGGATATCAGGTGGGGACATGGAAGTCTCTACAACACTTACCAAACTCCAATAAAGTGGTATTAAAGGAATAAAAAAATGTAAACATACAGGAATGAAGAATGCATGAAAAGAGAGAAGAGTAAATGCCAGTCAATTATTTTAAAGTTATAAAGCAGATAGAAAAATGTTAACTTGACTTACTTAAGCTGAGGAAGTGAAAATCTAAATGCCTGCCAAGGGGAATGGCATCAAGAACCAAGTGGATTTACCCCACACAAACTTGGAAGGTGAATAGGAGGTTCCTAGGGAGGAGAAAGTGGGATGTGAGCTGTACACAGAGGGATGAGTTAAAAGACAATATAGGAGTAAATTTTTTGTCTTCACTGACTCCTTTCTACTTGGGTCATATTTACTTCATTCTTGACTTTCTTGATTTCAATGCTTAGTAATTATTTTAAATCTTTTTTTTTGTTTTAAGCAATATTATATATGACTATTGATATTTTTGTATTCATTCCTGTCATCTCATTTTGGTTTTTATTTATTATTCACATTTTGTTTGTTTTTTCTTTAACTAGCCTTTTCTTCCTTTTGTTAGTTTGACTAAACATTTTCTTTCTTTCTTTCTTTCTTTCTTTGTTCTTTCATAGTTCAGAAGCAGGGCCTTTGTTTCTGCTTTTCTAATGGTTCCTCATAAAATTAAAAACAATTTTTATTTCCTAAGTTTTTCATACTGAAGGTATACTTAATCAGGCTCTATCTTCTCCTTGAATCAGTCGAGGCCCTTAGCAGGGTTTTTTGTTTTTCATTTCCTTGTCCTCCTCCCTCATTCCTTGTTTCTAGTGAGATTCAATCTGGAATTATAATTATATATATAAGTATGTATATAATTGTAATTATATAATTGTTCACTATATAATTTACTATGTATTTATTTAAAACTTCATTTTATTGTTTGATATATTTATGTTGATATGATATTTTCCAAATAAGATTTATTTAGCTTGATAACTCTTGGAAATGTTTTCTCAATTCTTTAATCTTTCCATTTTAACTTATTTTTCTTTCTGGAACACATTCTCTAGTAATTTTTTTCAGAGGAGCCAAGATGGCAGAGAGGGAGGGAGCTCTGTAAACTTCGTCTGCCCCATCTATTGAACTGAGAAGGACATTACTCTAGTAATTTTTTTCAGAGATGATGCATGGCAGATAAATCTCTTAGTCCTATTGAATCAATCTCATTCTTGAAGTTAAATTTGAGTGCATGTAGATAGTTAGATTTAAACTTGTTTCCAAAATTATTTTCCTTTATAACACTGATGCTTTATTTGATTCAAAGCCTGCTGTCAGTTTCTCATTTATTTGCTTCCTCTTCCTGGAAGCTCTTAGGATTTTTACTTTATCTCTAGTAATCTTATTGCGATATGCTTGAGATTTGGCCATGAACTTTTCTATCTGAGAGCCCATGTCTTTGGTCTGAAGACACGGTCTTTTAGTATATTCTGAGTAATTTCTCTGATCAGCTGTCTCCATTCTGTCTGGAGCTTGCTGGTCTGACCACCACTCTTTGGGAACCACTGTTCTAGTATTTCTGTTCCACACAAAAGGAAACTTTTCTTTGTTGAATGAGGAGCCTTATATTTTGTGGGTTCTCCCCAAATGTTTGGTTATTCAGGGGTGTGTAGGCAGGGCATTTGAGATCCCCTGTGTCCCGTGTGCTCCGCATATTTGTTTACTACAGCCTTACCGCAGTGGTTTTAGGGGTTGGCCAAGGCTTGATTCTGGAACAGAACTCATTTTCTGAAGAGGGGGCTTCTGTTCATCGTGGGTGTCACCCATGGGTGCTGTTTCCCTAGATTGTTTAGAGAAGCCCGTCCCTTTAGCACTTTTCAAACAGTCACTTTGTCATGTGCCCTCACACACCCCTTCTGCTCACAGGATCCACTGGTTTAGGGCTTGACACAATCTCACAGACCCTTCTGTATTTTCCAGCCTGTCTCCCCATCTTCCCTGTACATGAGCAGGCATAGATTCCTTCTTCAGTTTATTCCACCTGTCTCCCTTCTTGAGGAGAGTCTTCAAAGTTCCTGTTCATTTGGAAGATTCCATTCGTATGGTCCAGTGTCCTTACCGATTTCTGCTTTTATGATTTTCCTAATTGCCAAAGATTAGGACACAGTAAAGGGAGGTGTCATGTTCTCTGTCCTCAGTCTTGATGTAGCCTCTCCCCATTTTATTTTTATTTATGAGTTTAGTAAATTAAAAACTCTCTCCGTTATACTGCAAACTTTTTGAGGCTTTAGTACTATAACGTCAGACATATTTATATTTCTCACAATTTAATAAATACTGTTTGCTTAAGTCTCTCTTTTATCTAATCTGCCTTTGGTAGTTCCTATGTATAACCTAACCTGCTTTATGTCTAGGTAGTGAAATTTTGTTTTAAACAGGAGCCTAAGATAATGATAGTTAAGATAATCTAGCGATAATTAATATTCATGACAATAATAGTATTTATTGAGGACTTGTGATGCACCAGGGTTAAGCTAAGGACATTATATGGAAAATAAACCAAAATCAAACAACTAGTGAGTCGCAGAGGGAAGATTTAGACTAAATTTGACCCCAGAGCCTATGCTTCTAAGCACTGTACTACCTCCCTCCCAGGTAGATGTATTTGTTAGATTTCAGAGTCATACTGCTGACGTGTGCTACCCACAGCTTATATGTTATGATGTGTGTGAGAATGTCTGGCATAGAGGGAAAGCTAGACTCTCAGTTTGCTTAGTAGTTACCGCATTGGTATAGAAATAATCACTATTGCCTTTTGTTATTATCTGATACACTTGATGGTAGATACTTTTTATTTCCTTTTAATTATAGGTAATAGTGTTACAGACTTACTATAGACGATGGCATGCTAAAGTCATGGTAGAGAATTTGAGAAGACAGAAAATGTTAAGGTTGAAGTGGGAAGCAGAGGAAGAACAAAGGAAGATAAGAGAAAAAGAAGAATGGATGAAATTGGACTACTACCGGAGGCATAATCCTCAAACAAAAGAAGATTTTGAACTTCTTTTTAATGCACTGGAATGTAAGTTTGAAATAGGCTTTGCATAAAATATTAGTTCTATAATTTTTCATTAGTAGGCAAAGCAGGTTTATTAAAGACAAAAGGAAGACCTTATTTCAGGATGAGGTCTGGGAATCTTGGCCTAGAGAATTTAAAGAGATGAGTAATGTTTTACATTAGGGACAGGAATTAAGGTGGGATTAAATTTGGGAGTGCCTTCATATTAACTGTGGGTAAACACAGTGTGCATACTGCTCTGTAAATTTTGTGGTTTTGGCATATTATCTCATTCGATCATCCCTGTGAGATAAAATGAGAAAGCATTGTCTAATCTGATTCTCTAATGGTCTTGGGAATTTGTGAACTCAGAACTGCACTGTCTTGGATCCCTCAATTCAGAATCCTGTCTCTCTGATTCTGCTCTTTAGAGGAGGGCTTGGCAATACCTTTTAATTCCCACCCATTAATGATCAATATAAATGCATAGTTTTTACACAATTGACTTTTAGGCCTTATTTCTTCCACAGGATGCGTGTTAGTCATTGACACAATGAAAAGAGTCAGTTATTTGACAGGCCAAGCACTCCCTACTAGATACACTGTTCCCCTTCCGATCTCAACTTAAATGTCGCCTTCTCAGAGGCTTCTGTGACTGACAACACAGCTTGGATATCCCATTGTCATCTAATTATCACTGCACCCCAAACTTCTCATTTATATCACCACCACAATGTGTAATATATCTTTTTGTTTAGCATTAATTTTCCCCGTTGGATTGCAAACTCCATGAGAGAATAACTTATTTATTTTTTTCATGCTCTCACTTTTTCTGTGCTTAGCTCACATGCCCAACAAATATTGGCAGAATGAATGAGTGAGTGAATGAAGGGGAAACTCAAGGATGTTGTCATGCAATTATCTTTAGCTGCCACTTTTCCGGGAGTCCCTGCTGAAGTGCCAGGAAGTGGAACAGAAGAGTTACTTACTTTAGATGCCAGAAAGTGGAGAAGTTGGGTTCTTGTGATGATGGAGAGGAGTTTTGAAAATTAAAAATAGCCTCAGGCTACCTAGATGGCTCAGTCAGTTAAACGTCCAACTCTTGGTTTGGGCTCAGGTCTTGATCTCATGGTTGGTGGGATCAAGCCCCGCGTCAGGCTTTGCATTGACAGCGCAGAGCCTGCTTGGAATTTGACATTCTCTCTCTCTCTGTCTCCCTTCATCTATCTCTTGCTGTGCTTGCTCGCTTACTCTCTCTCTCTCTCAAATAAAAACTTAAAAAAAATTAAGAGTAGCTTCAATATTTTTTTTAGTTGAGCAGGTTCTTTTTATCCAAAGAAGTAACAGTCTTTGACATCTCTATGATTATTTATAACATTAACTTTAAGCAAATTTTCTTAATATAACTTTTTATCTTTATATCTTGTTTGGGGGTATTGTATGTTCTGTTATTCAAGTCACCGTTCCCCTCAAACACAGTTTTAGGTGTCAGATATTGGGTCTACTAAATAGCTACATGGTAATATGCTATTCACCGAAAGGTGATACAGTGGAACACTGGGTCTAACAAGGAATGCTAATAAATTTCTCTCTTTGGTAACATGCAGAACTGAGTGGCTGTAGGAACGCGGCAGTGTTTGAGGTAACAGCGTGTTGCCTCCGCTTTTACATCTGCCTCAGCTTTTCCTAATCATTGACCTCTGCAAATACTTTCTGTTTTACTTTAAACCTCACTTCTATTTTCATCTTCTCTCAGAGGAAAACAACGTTTATTTTTAGGTGTTAAGAATTAAACAGAGAGGGGCCTGGGTGGCTCAGTTGGTTAAGCGTCTGACTTCAGCTCCGGTCATGATCTCACAGTTTGGGAGTTCGAGCCCCACATTGGGCTCTGTGCTGACAGCTTGGAGCCTGGAGCCGCTTCCCATTCTGTGTCTCCCTCTCTCTCTGCCTCTCCCTCACTCATGCTCTGTCTCTCTCAAAAATAAACATTAAAAAAAAAAAAGAATTAAACAGAACTGTTGGCCAAGTGTTTATGAAAGATCTTATTGACAAGCATAAAACTAGACTTCTATTATAGCAGAACTCTATTCAGATAATATTCCAAATTCATATGTGAACAAACCAAAGGATATTATTGTTGCATTCATGGAAGTACTTTAAAAGTTCAAAGACTTATGCATATATGTTAGTTATATGGTAAATAATTTTATACAGATCTTCTATCTCAAAATAGAGCAGATATACTTTATATGTATACACATGATTTGTATGGAAGAAAATGAAATTTCTTATATAAAAGAGGCATCTCTTAGTTTTCTTCCAGCTCTAAAATTCTAATTTAAAACTCTCAGAATAATAATTTTTAAGTTGTTTTTGTTGTTGTCTTTGAAACTGCTGCCCTCTTGTGGCTCATAGTGACAATTACATAGTTTGAATTAAAAAGAAGTTCAGCTTTTTCTCTAGGTGATCTGTCCCACAGTAATAAAGACAAAATAGATCATTTAAAGAAAATTAATTTAACTACGTAAGTTAATATAACGTATCAAAGTCAAGACCATTTGCGGGGAATACAATTTTATTTTTATGTTTGTTTTTTCTTATAGCAATATGTTGAGGATATGATTGATCTGAATTGTTGCTCTTATTTCAGACTCAGCATAGGGGTTTTCATCTTTAGGAAACATCTCCTAATGGCAGAGATCGGGCTCAGAGCCTCTTTTCCTCGCCCATGATTTCCTGTAAACACCAGTCTCTTAACTGTCTACATTTGTACCCGAGGGTACCCGATAGGGCCCTTGCTCATTATATCTAGTAAATATTTGTTGAATTGAATCTGCTAACTCTTTGCCTTGTTTTGACTTGTGCTAGTGGTGTTTTCTGATTCTTCTTTGATTCTTGCTTCTGATCTCAAGGTACCTTGACTGCTAGCTTCTGGAGTCCATTGACGCGATCTGGCTCTGGGTATTCAGTCTGAATCTTCCTGGGTTCTCTCCATTCAGGTTTTCAGTCTGTTAGTGAGAATTTAAAAAAAGCAGATGCATATAAACTGCTACTAGTGGACAAAAGCTTGCATGTTCTCTATTTCTTGTTTGGAAATTCCAAGTTTAGAGCTCAGAAAGTTTAGAATGTGTACAGACTTTAGGTGCTAAGTCCTATCCTTTCATTTTGGATATGACTTGGATATCCTTTCATAGTTGAACTTCAGACCCTGGAAATTAGGTGATTTGTCCAAGAAGATAAGTTAAGGAGGTAAAATAAATGTATTCTTTCAAGTGAACCAATTCTTTTAATATCCTTTTCTTTAAAAATATTAGAGGTTCCTGGGTAGCTCAGTTGGTTAAACACCCACTTTTAATTTTGGCTCAGGTCATGATCTCACGTCCTGAGCTCAAGCCCCAAGTTGGGCTCTGCGGGATTCTCTCTTTCCTTTCTCTCTACCTCTCTTTCTCTCTGCTTCTCTTTTTCTCTGCCCCTCTCTCTCTCAAAATAAACCAACATTAAAAAAATATTGGTAGCTATTGACATCTGCTCTGGGTTGAATTGTGTTTCCCCCAAATCCATATATTTTTCCTAGCACCTCAGAATGTGACTGAGTTTAGAGATAGGACCTTCAAGAAAAGTAATTCAGAAAAGATAAGGTTATTTGGATGAGCCCCAACCAGTATGACTAATATCCTTATAAAGGAGGAGATTAGGACACAAACACACACAGAAGATGATGTAAAGACACTGAAGGATGGTGGCCATTCAGAAGCCCAGGAGAGACGTCTTCAGGAGAAACTGACTCTGCCATCACCTTTATCTTGAACTTCTCAATTCCAGAGCTGCGAGGAAATACATTTCTGTTGTTTAAGCCGCCCAGTCTACGGTGCTTTGTGATGGCAGTCCTGGAAAACAAATTCAGTATTCCAGTTTTTTTGTTTTAATTATCAGCATCCCTATGGATCATGTATTTTATGATGGGCGGAATCTCTCATTTTCTTCAGTGTCTTCTCGGTATAGTTCTGGAAACTGACAATTCAGATAAAAAATAACCTTTTTCCATCTACTCCTGGTTCCTATGTGTTTCTATTCCTTATTAGTATTTAGGGCTGTGTATTTTTCTGAGGCCATGTTCCATTCCTTACTGTAGGTTTACAGGACCATCTAATGGAGAGTTGTATTGGAATTAAAGACCATTATTTTCATTTCTAGTTAGCTTCACTGGATTGTTTCCTTTTAAAAAGTCATACTAATAATTTAAGCAAAATGTTAAGTCTGAATATATATTCATATAAGTGAATTTGAATGTATATATATTTGAATATACATACATATATATACATATATATGTGTATATATGTGTGTATATATTCATACATATATATGTGTGTGTGTGTGTGTATATAAGTAATCTCTACACTCACCCAGTGTTAATCTAGGAGAGCAGTATATTGTTCTTTGAGGTTGGCAGGATAGCTTAAATAATATCCTAGTGCCCTAAATTTATGACCAGTCCCAACAGCTTCTGATGTAAAACTGCAAGTGAAATAGGCTTACTTTTATCATTCAGTTTTTATTTGCTTCCTGAGAACATCCATATAATCCCATGAGATAAATATTCTCAGTTATTATTTCCACAAGCAAGCAATTTTTCTCTTCATTCATATACTGCCTTTGGTTATATGGATTTTGTCAAAGTTTTAAAAGTTCTTTTGGTTGGTAAAACTACTCTTAAAAGGATAAACTCATCAATCATGGATTTCCTGTACTTTCATAACATAATTTAGCCCTTAAATGTACAACTCGTTTGCTGAAGACAATTTTGCTCTTAAATTTAAAAATCTTCTTTTTGACCAGACCAAGTTGTACAGTGTCTGAATAATGTGTCCTGGTAAAGGGCAGAGTGGATTCTTATAAAGAGTACCCCTGGCCTGTCCTTGGCCTTGACCAGGATGATTTCATATTGAAAGTTGAGAGGAAGAGGAAATCGCATGAAAAAAACTGCAAAACTAGATGTCACAAAAGGCAGTGCTTATGACAGACAAGGGCCAGAAACAACACTTCAGATATTTATGTTCCAGTGCAGAGATTGGTGTTAAAGTAAATCTGAAATTTTAGTAGAAGAAGGAAAATATGCTTTGTAATTATGTAAATTATATATAAATGTGATATATTTTGAAATATCTCTGCAAAATGATGAGAAAATCATCATGTCTGGAATATAACAGTGGAAGAGTACATTGACTTAATTAAATCATATCTGATAGAAGGTAAGAAGAAGTAATCTTATGTCAAGAAGAGATCTATCTAAAGGAAGTCTTTAAGCCTAATGTCAGGCTTTTGGGTAAAAATAAGTAGACAGAGAAGTGAAAATTCTGTCCTCATGGAAGGATTCTGTATGTCTCCAACTAGGGAGAGACAAGGATATTCAGTGCCTTAAAGAAAGCATTATGTCGTTCCCATTTTTGTATGTACCATCAAACTTTATAGAGTTCCTTTCACATAATAATTGGTCAATAATCATTGTTGAGTGTTTTGAATTGACAAAGAAATGATAAGGTTTTGGCAGGTATAGTAACCAGATCAGGTAAGCAGGTTTTTTAAAGTTGAGAGAAAAAATAGGTTTGATTCCGTGGCCAGAGAATGCAGTTCATGAGACTGAAAGTCATCATTCTGACAATGTAATGATAAATTATCTCCATGGAAAGAGGAGGAACTAGATCGCTGGCTAACAAGCACGCTCTCCAGTAGTAGGCCAACTAATCAGTTCACGGAGACTGTCCCGCTACAAGATTCCATGTTTTTGAGAAGCGGTAGAGCAGTAGTTAAGAGTCTGTCCCATGGAGCCAGACTGCCAGGGTTTGAGTCTTGGTTCCACTTGGTCGACTCTCTGTTTTCCTAGTTTCCTTTTCTGTAGAATAGGAAATAAATAGCAGCACCTGTTTCATTGCTTTGTCAGGAGATTAAAGGAACTCGAGGCATGAAGAGCTTGACCGAGCCTGACATTGTAACCAGCACTCCATGGTGTTAGTGTTATTTTTATGTGTGTTTGACTAGAAAAGAGGGGGCTAGGGATCAAGACGAAAGCAGGAGATGAAGTAAATAGTACAGTAAGAGAAAACAGACAGGATTTTGTTTTCAGAGCAGCCTTGAGAATACAAAGGAAGCTAAGGCGAAGTCCACACCTTAAAACGACGGTTCCTGTGTCAACGAGGAGGGAAGAGAACGAGCGCTGTAAGGGACCTGGTAGTAAGGCCAGCATGTTCCCACGTGTTCTGGGATGAGGGTGCCTTGAACAAGCCAAAGCTGTGTAAACCCGCACGGGTGGAGGACAGGCTTGCCGCCCATGGGAAGGTGTCTGGGAATGTCCTACTCGGCAAAGTGCGCGTGCAGAAGATCCTCGGTAAGTTCCAGACTGAGGTCACTACACGTACAATAACAAGGGTGACTCAAAATGTGACACGAAAACATTTTCAGGAACAGTCCTGAATATCCCAAAACTTAGAATGAACTGAAGCTTATGATAAATGTCAAAAACTAGAGTGAATTTTTGAAATGTGTGTTCAGAATAAAGAACAATAGGTTGTTGCTTCAGCTTTGTTTTGCTTCCACGTCCTACGAAGAACACAGACCAACCATGGTGGAGTGAGTTCCGGTCCCCAGTCCATGTGTGTGTACCCAGGCTTCAAAGCCATTGCCAGTTACTTAAATAATAATGGAGGATGAGAAAGTACCCAGCAGACGCCATTTTCCAGAGGAGTTTTATGAGTAACTGTCACAAACATTACAGCTTTTTGTAACTCTGCCCCTGGCCTGACACACTTTTCAGTGGTAACTGATTTGAATTTCAGGCTTATTTCTGCAAAGTTCCCCCAAGTTATGTTACTTTGAGTTTTGTATCATCCTACCCATTTTGATATGTAGTGGTTTTTTTTCCTTAATAGTTGACAATTTTACTTTTAACTTCTTCTTTGATTAAAATGCTATTTTTTATGGTATGTATTATATTTCCAAGCAGTTGGGACTATTTCTTTTTAAACTTTTTTTTTTTAATGGTTTTTTTTTTTTTTTTTAATTTGTTTTTGAGAGACAGAGACAGCGCGAGCAGGGGAGGGTCAGAGAGAGAGGGAGGTACAGAATCTGAAGACAGGCTCCAGGCTCTGAGCTAGCTGTCAGCACAGAGCCCAGCTCGGGGCTCGAACCCATTAGCTGCGAGATCATGACCTGGACCTGAGCTGAATCCAGACGCTTAACCGACTGAGCCACCCAGGCGCCCCTAAACTTTTGTTTTTAATTCTAGTTTAATTGAACTGTATCAAAATGTGGTTTTGGCATATCAAATTTGGGGGATTTGTCTTCTTTCATTCCTGCTCCTAGAATTTATATAAATTAAATGCTTCGTAGAGCTTTGAAAATAGATATATTTTCAACCTTTGTTGTTCAGAACTTGAGCCATTTAAATTTGTTAATCATATTGCTTAAACTTTTTAATACTTATTTACTTGACATAGATTGACTAATTTGTATTTTAATTATGTTTATGTAACATAGAGTGTACTCACCCCAGCAATGTTTATAATGGTAGAAGTTTTGCTTTACATGTTACATTGGATGTGATTTTGTGTATAGCATTCATACGGCTCATATGTTTAATGATAAAATTGTCTCCTATCCCAATAACTGTATATATATTTTTAATTTTTTTAAGTTTTTATTTTAATTACAGTTAGTTAACATACTGTATTAACATACATTTAATACAATGTTGTATTAGTTTCAAGTGTATAATTATAGTGATTCAACAGTTCCATACTTTATCCTGTGCTTATATATTTTTAATATGTTAATATTGCTGCTTCTGTTCTTTTGTTCACATTTACCAACATTTTATGTTTAACCTTTACTTTTGGTGTCAGTTTGTTCTAAGTGTGTCTCTTAAAAAACATCATGTCATTGGATTTAAGAAAATGATTCTAACTTATTTTCAGCAAAAAAGTAACCATTTTATATATTTAAATATAACTATGATGCTTGATTTTGGTTCCCTCATCTTGATTTTTGCTTTCTCTTTTGAATTTTTTGCCTTTTTTTCATAAACAGTTGTGATTATTGTTATTTTCTGTAATGACTTGAAATGTAGGCATTTTTCATTTATTCCTTCCTAAAGTTTTTCAAAAACTTTCTTAAAACATAGTAAACCTCAAGTAGACTAATCACTTGCCCATTTCTCAAGCTCTAAGGCATTGAATTAAGGTTTACTGTCCTCTTCTATGTCCGCTTTCTGAGATGAGACAGCAGCAGTTTGGGGACATTTGTGTTTCTTTGAGTGTCTCTAGTAGTATCTGCGCTAGAACATAAATCCCCTATGATTCCGCAGATAGAGGCTGTGCCTCTCTGATTTCCAGGACTGATTTGGGTCTCTGCCTCTCCTCTCTCATTTCATATTTCTTGTTTCATGTAACTAGGAATTTAGGAGAGGAGAGTAAGCCGCTTTTGCATAAAACTCCATCTTGTCAGAAATTTGGTATGCCTTATGCCAGAGAGGTACTGTGACAAGCCAGGGCAGCTTGGCCTGGATGAGATGTGAAATTATATCAAATAATATGCAATTTCAGAAAAGGAAGTGTTCATGTCCTGAAAAGAGAAAACCTAAATGGAATGTGACAGCTACCTTCAGATACCCATGGGATGCCATTTGGAACAAAGAATAGACTGACTCTGTTTCCTCATAGGCTAGTCCCAGGCCCAGGGTGAGCGAATTAAACCTGTCCAAACTGCAGACAGGAGGACACTGTCTTACATGTGGGTGGGGTGTGGAACTGTTTAATTCTAAGGGGCTTTCGAGCACAATGCTTCTTTTAATGTAAGTAAGTTTTTGAAATGTGGGATATAAAACAACTCCCCCCTCCCCCAAATTTAGTGTGTGTAAGAATTGAATGAGACACTTGTTAAAATGCATGTATCTGAGCCTAGAAATTTTGACTGAGTTAAGTTTAGGGTAGGACCTAGTAATCTATTTTTCTCATATAAGTTAATTTTGACAATATGCTGTTACTCTTATGTAAAATGAGTTTCTTAAAATACTGCTCTTTGGCATTTTATAATTTGATTTTAGGATATATTCCATTCTTTACTGATAGTAACCAATCATAAGTATTATTTTAACTGAATTCATAGGTTTGGGTAAAAAGCCAATACAATTACTTTACAACATTTGCTGCTATAATTTAAGGTTTTGTAAAGATATGGTACTTAATGGGTATCTAAGTGCTACCTAAATAACCTGAAATGGTATCTATGTGCTAGTAATGAAGAAAATAATTGAAGTCAACGATTCTGCATAAATCTGTCAATGTGGGTCCTAGTCGAAGCAGCCATCATGATGTCAAAGTGAAAGATAGAAGGCAAAGAGAGCGAGGGAAGTCTTCAGATCAAGATGCAGTTTGACACCTGTGAAGGTTGAGAGAAGGAAGGAAAGAGGACGAGGGATGGAAAGCCTCACACAGGTCACAGCTCTGAGGAAGTCTGAGGCGGCCCCGTGGTCAGCGCTGAAACAAGTAGCCACAGAAGAGATGGTGGCTGGGCAGACCTGGCCAGGCCCTAACCCCCCCTGGTTCTCAGCCACAGACTGGGAGCCGTGTGGGGAGGGCACGGCCCCTGCCTCAGGATGGCGGCACATGTGAAGTGCTGTGGCCGACCCTGTAACCTCCCTGTGTTCCCCGCAACATGCATTCTCGCTCTTTTTTTCCCCTCCCTCCTTCCTTCCTTCCTCCCTCCCTCCCTTCCTTTCTCTTCCTTCCTTCCTTCCTAAAGAAGAGTAGATGAGACTTGTCAGGAGGAAAATTTGAATCATTTGCACATTTCGCTTTTTCCCTTCCAGGTGGAAATTATAAATGTGCATGCATGTTTGTATTATATAGATAGACCCATCAGAAAGTTGCTTTTCATTTTTTGTGGTCAATATCAAAAATAATCATTATTTTTAAAGCTAAGAGATTTGAGTCACCTGATGGAAGAATTTTGCTGGAAAGGTGAAAAACCATTCAATGATAGGTATTTATACATCTATCAAAATATTAAACAATTTTAAAGGAAGATAGATAGACAGATGAAGGAAATAACATGTTCCTATCTTTGGATCTTCTTTTGGTGTGTGTGGGGGAAGGAAGTTATTCTTTTTTAAAATCATTTTGTCTTATTTATTTATTTTTCATCATAAGTGTATTCCTTTTTTAAGTAAGCTCCACACCCAATGTGGGTCTTGAACTCACAACCCCCAAGCTCAAGAGTCACAGGCTCTAGGCACTGAGCCAGCCAGTAAGTGCGCTCCTTAATCCCTATCACCTGTTTAACCCATTCCCCCGCCCCCCCCACCCCTCTCATAACCATCAGTTTGTTCTCTATAGTTAAAAGTCTGTTTCTTGGTTTGTCTCTCTTCTCTCTCTCCCCCTCTTTTTCTTTTTTGCTTGTCTTGTCTCTTAGATTCCACATGTGAGTGAGGTCACGTGGTATTTGTCTTTCTCTGACTGACTTCTTTCAGTAGGTAGCAAAACCAGGTATTCTCTCTTTTTAAAAAATTTTTTATTAAAACATTTTTTTAATGTTTTAATTATTTTTGAGAGAGAGAGAGAGAGAGAGAGAGAGCGAGCGCATGAACAGGGGAGGGTCAGAGAGAGACGGAGACACAGAATCCAAAGACAGGCTCCAGGCTCTGAGCTAGCTCTCAGCACAGAGCCTGACACGGGGCTCGAACCCATGAACCGTGAGATCATGACCTGAGCCGAAGCCGGACAGTTAACTGACTGAGCCACCCAGGCGCCCCAAAACCAGGTATTCTCTTGAAAGGAGATCTGAGTAGTACCTGTTCATGGCTGCCACAAACCCGAACCACATATTTTTCAGTACTTGGGAGAGCATGTGCTTCCTGGGAGGTGTAATTTGACATCATCTAGGCTGATTTTCTTTGGCTTCTCTTTGTTTGACTCTAATTTTAAGTTTCTCAGCTTCCATTTCATCCTATTTTTTTGTATGTCAGGTGTGCAATATGGATGATAATATTCATGTATAATTTTATTTAAATTGATAGAAAAATAAAATACTGTTTGTCAGGATGTGATGGTAAAAATGTTTCTGAAAGATGTGGGATTTTAAAAACTCAAGAGTCTTTCATGTTGCTCCTTTAGTCTGGCGGCAAGAAGAACTTGAACGCATTAACCAGTCTTTCACTGGGGCTGAGAGGAAAGCTGCTTTGTGTGAACTTCTGGAAAAAGAGACCCAGATAATTGCTTCCATTGGGAGGCATAGATACATTGCATATACGGCAAACCAAGACGCCCTGATACAAGCTTTTTTGGATAAGGTTAGTAAAGTAACAATTATTTAAATAAGAATGAATCCTGAGTTTAAAAATGTAGAATAATGAACTAAAGAAGAGACTGACATTGTACGAATTTGCATGTTTAAATTTTCTGTTTGTTTTTCTTTTTTTCTGATACAGCTTTAGATTTTTAACTGTGGCATCGAATAACAGTTGACAATTAACATAAAATTAATATATCCGTAATTAACTAAAAGGTTTAGGCCATGAAGGAAAAAAGAAAGCTACCTTCTTTGTGACTCTCTTCATTTAGATTTCGGCTGGCTACAGAAGTTAGGTCAATTACACACTGTGACGAAGTGTAGAGTATTAAAGTCACAAAGTCTGGGTTTGGGGTGCGTCATAGTAAGCAACCTGGGGGAAAGGGCAATAGATGAGTGTTTTCGCTCACCAGGTCATTGACTGACTGGAAGTTTCTGACCAGAAGTGTATATAATTGTTGAAAACCATGAAAACATACAATTAAGGGGAAAACTAATTGTCTTTTTGTGTTGAAACTGCCTGTTCTGTTTGATATTGATCGCACAGCCTGTTTCCATGGTGACCAGTCTCCTTTTATAAATCCCATCTTTCCAAACAATTAAAAGCCAATCCAGCCACAAGAAGAAAGGGTACGGAGTTCTTCTAGATCTTTGCCTGTAGTGATTCTCGTTGTATGGTTCCTGTCACTTGAGAATATTCATTCTTAAATACCATTGTTTTTTTTTTTTTTTTTATTCTCTAAATGCCCTCCTCTCAGTTTACTAATACACTCTACTTTGATCTCAGTGTTTCTTGTGCCTCTAACTAGTAGCTACATCCTGGACCTCCCTGCAGGTCCAGACCTTTCCTAGGAGCTTCTGAATCATGTATCCAAACGTGTTACAACTTGCCTCTTGTAATTGTTTCTGGATGCCCCAGCGGTACACTTGCAGTTGACGGGTCAGCAACATCTCACCTTTCCCTGGCCCCAGATCTCCTAACCCGTCCTGTTCTGTAGTATTCGCATCATTTGTCTTTGTGGATGTTCCATCATCTGCTCAGTTGCTGAAGACACCTGGGCGTCATTCTTGGCATTCCATCCAGCCATCAACCGGTTTGTTCTGCCACTTTAATAATCGTCTCAATTCTTTACTTCCTTCTCAGGTCCATGACTGCTGCCTACAGGCCAGGTCTTGTGCGTGTGAGCTTAACAGTGACTTAACTGAATGTGGATTGCCTTCTCATTTGGATTACTTAATATCCCCAAATTAGGCTCGCGGCCTCCAGTCTCACTTCGCAGTTCCCTCCTCTGTCACCCATACCGCGACCATGGTGGCCTCACTAAACACATCTCTGCTCCTGCCCTTCCTTACTACCCGTCGGGGATTTTCATAATCGATACTCAGCACACCTCAGCTGTCCTGCTGGTGTCTCCGTCGTCTCTCCTTGCACATTCCAGCCGCGCTGCTCCAGCTGTGCTCAGTTGCTTGCACATCCTCAGAGAGATATGTGCTCGGCACACTTTTGCATCCAGTGTTGTCTCTATGTGGAACATCCTTTCCCTCCTTCATTAGTAGCTAGCTTTGTGCCCTTCAAAACAAGCTCCGATGCCCCTTCTTCCAGAAAGCGTCTACCCATCCTCCTACTGTAGCCTGTACTACACGTTTTCACTTCGGTCTTAGTAAATAGTGACCAATTTAAAAATTTTCAAAGTATATGTATTTATTTTAAGAGAGAGTGCAAGCCGGGGAGGGGTAGAGAGAGAGGGAGAGCAAAAATCCCCAAGAGGCTCTGCGCTGCCAGCACAGACATGGGGCTTGATCCCACAGATCGTGAGATCAAGGGTCGGAAGCTCAACAGCCTGAGCCACAGGTTCTCCTGTAGTGGTCAGTTTTTATTGTATCACTTTACATGTCGGAATCATTCCTAAGCAAGAGCCATCTTTTATCTCTGTATCCTCATGTCCTAGCATAGTGCCCATCACAGAGTATGAATAAATGCTTGTGGAGGAAGGCAGGAAGGAAAAATAAGGGACAGATATAATAGGTGTGTAATTTCATATTTCAAGTATTATCAAGATATTATGCAATGTAGATACTATCATTTCAAATTCTTGAATATCTTCATTCTAGGAAATAGCACTCATACTTCTCCAGGATCGTATTTCAAACTAAACTTATTCCTTTAGCAAGTTACTTTGTCTTGGGTCCAGCTTCATCACTGGGAGCCATATTCCTTATGTGTCTGATTGTTAACCTCACCAATGGGGACAGCATGAACCCAGGGCAGCAGGGACCTAGAGTGTTTGAAGGAGGGGGGGCCTCTGAGGTGCAATGGACATGGACGATGAGTGGCATCTGTACTTCCTTATTGGAGGCTGGGACTTCCACGGAAATTCCTACTTAAGCTTTCTCTGATGCTTTGTTTCCTATGAACTATTTTAAAGTCTTACTGTAAATACTTATACAGTGTCTATTCTTATTATGCCTTTACACACACACACACACTCACTCCACCCTCTCCAGGCCTCATGTCTAACATTGTATGGAAACCTTTTTTAAATTATAAAGAGTGCAAAGGTAGATAAAGTCTCAGCATATAATATTGGCTCTGGAGCCAGTTGATGACTGTTTCTTTTTCTAATGAAGTGTATGTAGCACTCTATGAAGGTCTTGAAATCTCACCAAAAAAAGATGAGATGGAGAAATTTTGTTCATAGGATTTTTTATGAGGAAGAAAGATCTGGTCTTTGTTTTTGTTTTTTGTAAAAACTGTTAAGTTGTAGTAGAAAGGGATACCTTGAAGCACCCTGAGTATAGGAAGAATTGCCAGGAAAACGGAAGTCTTGGGCTGTTGCCAGGAGAGAAAAAGAGAAAGTAGAGTGAGGAGACAGCTGGGCACAGCGTGGCTCCTTGTGACTTTCTGGTTATATTGCAAAATAAATGACATATTAAGTGCAAGATAATTTTTTTTTTTTTGAGAAGGAGAGAAATGGTTGGGCCCTAGTGTCCATACTGATTCAGGGCAGCACGCAAAGATGCAAGACCACAAGACTGAAGGAAAGATGGAAAAAATAGCTGTAAGAACTTGTAGAAATCAAGGGAAAGGCTTTTTGTGGATCATAGGTCTTAGAATTTGAGTTCTAAAACTATGGTTACCCCAGCTGATAAACCAATTAATCTCACCCATTCATAAGCTGAGATTTAGAGGAAATGCACATTTTACCTCAATTTTGACCGAAATGTTGTAAAGGGTAAGAAAAACACAACCACAATATGGAACTGCTACATTTGAAGTCAATCCTAGTCCATTACATAGATTAACTAGTTTAGTCCTTAAAAGTATTAACTAACAGTGACTTTGACATACTTTAACCTGTTATGGGAAATTATAAAGTCTTTGTTACTCTAATGCAAATTCATTTAAATCACCATTTTGTATAGGATGCCATACTGAACATCATAGAAAGCAATTAAGGTAGTTTTTATAGTCTTTCCTTGCAAATACATATATAGTATCCACTCCTCTTTATGCCTGTCTACCTCTCCCCTCACACATGCCAAGCATTGTCTCTAATATTCAGGGGGAGACAGTGCTGATTTCAAAAAACTTGAAGTAACTTATTATCCCACAAAATTTTTGATAACTAAGAAAAATAGCTTATAATGAATCCCTGAAGCTAGACAAGGTCAGAGTTTTTCAAATGTCAAAACTAACAGCGAGAGCCGTAAAGCTGATTTTCAGATCCACATTTAGCACTACGCCAGGCAGATATATAAAGAAAATATTTACTTACCTATAATTTGGAAATAACTTTGAAGAATAGAATTTTGCATTTGGCTTTAATTTAACTTCACTGTATCTAAATATTAAATGGTTTATTGAACTAATATTTTTAATCTTATCCTGGACATAGACATTAAATTAATCAGCCATTATGGATTCTATACTAAGCATTCTCCATAAAAGGCTTAATCTAAAGATTTTTTGAAGTATTAAATAATTTGTAATTTCAATACCTCAAACGTCGACCTCCACGGTTTGTCAAATGTTAAAAACCCACAAGCTGACAGAGGTGAAAAAAAGCAAGTCAAGAAATTCGAGCAGAAAACCATCAGTCAGTTTCTAATGTATCTTGGGTTTCTCTTTACCCAAACTGTTAAAGAGACCATTTGAATTTCTGCCAGAGGTTTTCCCTTGAGTCAAGGCCATTCCTTTCTTTGATTCTCATACCACTTCTCACAATCACAAGCCTCAAAACTGCAATCCTTGTTAGTTGTGTCATTTAAATGTTTTTTTCTCCCCCATATTCTGGTGGCCAACAGCTAATGGGATAGAAGAATACAACCGATTTTTGCTTCTGTGAGCACCACAGTGCACAGGGGTGTCCTCTGTGTACGAACAAAACCCCTTTGCTGTGTGAAAGAGAAGTTGATCACTACGCAGTAGTTTTGGGGGTTAGGGTTATTCTTAACTTGTGCCCTTGGGGACCCGAGTATTAATTTAGGAGAAAGAAAGCCGTCCTCTCACGGTGCAGTCATTTCTTCTCTTTTGTGGGAGCCTGCGGCTCTCAAGGTTTTTGATATCTCTCCACCTTCCCTTCCTCGAAATGTGTCTTCCTGCTGTTCTTCTGTTTCTCTCCTCCAGAGTCTGCCCGGTCTCATTTGTTGGCAGCTTAATGGAATTTATTACGCTCCTGTTTTTTTGAAGCAATTTAAGAACATGATTGTTGTATGTCTCTTATTACGGCCAAAGCATACAGAGAAAAAAGGAAATAGGAAAGAGAATAAGCAAGGTTGCTGCATTTTCCTGTGTCAGGGTAAAAGAAAATACCTAACGGCTGAAATCAAAGAAGCTTAGACTTGAATGAAGACCAAGTTACCAGTGTTGGCAGAAATATATCCAAGTATAAAAACAGCTTCGTCAAATAGATTTTTTTGGTATCTTTTAGTACTAACTAAGGAAATTTGAACTTCAAATGTAGGATTCTTTGACTGTAAAGAATCAGTTCCCTTTACTCTGGCTAATTCCTGGTTATTCTTCAGGTTTCACTTTAGATACTATTTTCTTTTCATTAAGTAATCGCTTCATAGCAACCTATGGTTAATTACCTATGTACCTGCAATCATGAAGCAGAATCACCCTTTATTTTAATTACTTATTTTCTTATCTTTACATACTATGAGATTTGAGAGTTCTTGAAATAAGTATTGTTTACTCTGTATCTAACACACTAATGTATAGTAAACACAATCAATATGCAGAGTGAATGAATGAGAACTGTGGGCCCTATCAAATATATAGAACCATGAGAATTTATTTCTTATAATCTTTTGGGAGAAATAAAACTAACAAAAAATTATAGAACAGTTGGATTTAAATTTCATTTTCCCGAGTTTCTGAAATAGAGCCACTGTATACGTGTGTGTGTGTGTGTGTGTGTGTGTGTGTTTATACAATAAGACTTTAGATACTAGGGATTTCATTGGTTCAAAACATATTAGTTAGAAATTTTTATGGAAAAGGTAGAGTTTGAGTTAAAAATTGCAAGGTGGGAAGGATTTGGATGTTGAAAATATTTGGAAAAAATCTTAGGTATTACCAAATCATACTATATTAGATGGGGCTAAGAACTTGGAAGGGAGATGGAGTTAAACCAGTCTATCAGCTGAAAGAAATACAATGAAGTAGATGAACTAGGTATTTCATTAAAAGGTAATTATTACAAGTGAAATAAAAGGGTTATTACAAGTGAAAGAAACCTGCAGGGCCAAAGGTATTGTCCACATTACTAGGAGGAAATCACATTTAATAGAGCCACCTTGAAGAAAATGGCATGGCAAGACTAAGACATTAGTTAGACTTCAAAATATCACAATATGAGGGGTGCCTGGGTGGCTCGGTTAGGTAAGTGCGTGACTTTAGTTCCGGTCGTAATCTCATGGTTTGTGAGTTCCAGCCCCGCATCCGTCTCTGTGCAGACAGCTCAGAGCCTGGACCCTGCGTCAGTTTCTGTGTCTCCCTCTCCCTCTCTGCTCCTCCCCTGCTGGCACTCTTTCTCTCTCAAAAATAAATAAACCTTAAAAAATGTAAAGTATCACAATATGAAACTTAGCCTAAGGTTGCTTATTTCTTAAAACTTTTAAAAGAGCTTTGATACAAACACTTAATTCAATAGCACTCTGAGGCCTACCCCAAACAAGGCTGTATCTATTTAAAATAATATATATGTATATATTTATTTATTTATTTCTAAGTGATAGTAATTAAATGACAAATTATTTTCTTATTGAGCTATTTTCCTCTTATAATCCTTAGTAAATTTTAGTTAATTCTATCAGTCTGCTAATTAGCAGTACATTATTTAATATTAGACATATGCCTTAAGAATATAAGTTATTTATAGGGTTGCAGCCTCTCACTTGCTGGACTTAAACTAGAACTGAGAATCTAAAATTTCTGATGGTAATTCCTAGCTCTGAACGGCACTTATTCTGGCTTTGATCAGAAAACACTGCCATTACTTTGAAAACATCTCAAATATTGTTGTTTTTAGATGGTACTTTTCAGTTTTCAGTGTAGTTTAGTTAATATGAAATGTAAGAAATTTAAAAGTAATTTAAGGTTGTAACTGAAAGTTCTTCATAACACTGTCATACTGAATATGTTCAGCCTTATGTTATTTCTTTATTTGGCTAGTCTGCATTTCTGATGAGTTGTTCCCATACAAGGGCTTCTAATTAAGCTTTAAATTATATCACATCTAAGATTTAAGTGGCTGCAGTTATGGCATAAATTAGACTACAGGTTCTCCAGAGTAATTATCATTCAGTCTACAAAAACTCCAGCATTTGGTGAGTTAATAGTCATGATCAAAATAGGCTTGTTTCTGTTAGATTGTAATCAGGGAAAGAAGTTGAGCAGCTTTATACCATAAAGGAGAAGGGAAAATAGTGAGGTTTCACTGTGAAATTTCTAGGTGAATGCATCTTTTCTTAAAGCCTCGGTCGGAAGGACCAGAAGCAGTGGCAAACACAGACTTCATCTCCATTAGTGATTGCACTAGTGTCTCTAATGTCTCACTCCACCTCCTGAATTCTTAGCCTGAGAGTCCACAGATGAGCTTCAGGACAGGTGAACTCCATCCTTAGCCCTCGGCTCACGAGGTCAGCTAGCTTGGGAGGCACCAAGACAGACTTGGGAATAGAGAATGAGAATTTTAGCCATCATCATCAGGGACGCAGGGACCACTGCTATAACTAAATATAGACATCTGCTTTGTGAAGAACTGTGAACTTGTTATAGGTTTATGTTTATAGGAAACAAAACTGTAACTCACAGAGTCCCGTTTTATTGTATTCTTAGTTCTAAGGCTTTGAGGATTGTAACAATTGCTCCACAAAAGTTTCTTCAATTGACAAAGCGTGATCAAGACATATTTCTTTAGCTTAGTGTAACTGAAACAAGCAGATAACTTTTTTAAACATTCAAAATAGCATGCCTTTTCCCAAGGGTAATGAGTTTTTCCATATGCCCATTAAGCCATTCAATATACTAGTTAGTTCAAATTAGTAGCAAATTCTGAATCCTGTAGAAATGCTTGCACTTCCACAGACTAAATAGCTCTTTCATATTTTTTCCCCCTAAAATGCTTTACTCTCTCATGGTCTACAAATTCTGCAATTAATTTCCCCAAGTTTTAGCGATGCTTTTATTCATAAAGCACATGATATTAAGTTAGCTTTAAGTAGAAGTAACAAAATTATTCTTAACCTTTAATTAACTGATAATTATAAACATATTATTTTTAAGTGTTCAGCTCCAAAGGTGTGGAGATCATTTAATGGCAAAATAATTGAGATGGATACACAGTTCACCATCAGAGCCAGAGAGCTGCAGAGCATCTATAAATGCATAATGCTGAAAAATATCTCTCAAGATGAAAGACTGGATGTACTCCTAACACTTAAACATACTGTGAAGGTACATTAACTTTCTCTTAGTTTTGAGGTATTGCTATCAATATTGGTATCACTATTAATAAAAAAATGAATACTAAAATGAGCTGTTTTGTATTAATGATAAAGATGATTAATCAATGTCTATATATATGAACTTATTTTGTCAACAGCTATATTGTTTTGGTGTAGTTTGGGGAGGATGTGGTTTTTGCATTAATAGTTATCTAAAAGTTTTCAAACTATATATTATGATACATAATAAGTATAAATATAGCACAATGAATAATCTAAATGGAAATAAATGTCCATTTCTATGTGATGGATGCAAATATATGCAATTATATAGCATGAGATTAATACTCAACTCTGTTCAATAAAACAGCAATTGTCTATATATTTTGACAATGAAAATTTTATTTTTAGCAGTTTTAAAACAGCATGAGAGTCCTTTTATTTTGTTCTCTTCATTTTTTAATGTAAGCCACATTAAGCAATTGAGTAAATGGTTCTTGTTGGGAGCTAAAGCTGGAGAGATCTCTTACATTTCTCTCCATCTTGAGAACAGAGACATTGACTCAGTGAAGCATTGGCTGCTTTTGTTCTGGATCACCTTTTTAAAGATGTTGTGTAGTGACTAACATTGGAAGATAGAGATAGTTAGGAAGAAAGGGAGAATCAGTTAGTCCAGAGGTAGGAAAGAAGCATGATGTCTGTCGTGGGCAGTAAAGAGGCCAGATTGGAAACAAGAGAGTGCAAGTAGGAAATACAATAGAAATCCTCCTAACTAACATACTTAGGAATATTAGCTAGTTAATAATAAAAAAGAAAACCAAACAAAACCAGAGAATAAGCTTATAAAAATAAATTGTGCATATCTTAAAGAGTACATTTAACCTGTATATCTACATGTCCATTTATTTAACAATATTTTATTGGTGGATTAAGGCCTTTAAACATGAGTCAGGTTCTGGCTCTTTTCATTATGGCTGTGCAGTCTTAGATAAGTTATTTAAAGTTTCTGAAAATCAGTTTCATCATTTATAAAATTAGTTGCTTTGAGGATATAGATATATATGTGCATATAAGTGCATCTATATGTATTTATAAAATGTAAATAAAATACAATCCATATAACTCACTGCTTACAAATAGGGAGCTCTCAAGAAATAATAGGTATTATTTTGATGACCATTACTAAGATAGACCAGAGAATCTTAAACTTGAGTACACATTAGATGCATCTGAAGAACTTGAAAGAGAAAATGAGATACACAGAGATAGAAAGAGAGGTTGAAAGAGGGAGAATATGAGAATAAATGAATATGGAATGATCACCTAGGCACAATTTCAGGGCAGTTAAAGTAGATCCACAAGTGTCAGGGCAATGCAAAGATCTTTAAAACTCTCTCCCGGGTCATTCTGATAATGCTTTCAGGGCTAAGGACCCCCATCCACACTATTGTGTTAGCTACTCCAAGTATGTATTAAAAAGTACAGGAGAATTTTATTTTACAGTTACGGACTTCATGTTCTGACTCTTTCATTCAAGCTGTGTTTTAGTCCTCGCTTGGGCAGTTGGAGCAATTTACTTCTATTTCACTGCTCATAAATCCTACCTTAATCACTTAACCCCTATGTGGGTCTTTCTTATTCAACCACAGTCATTTCTGTGACTTTATTAAAAATTATTATGAATTATACAAATTTAAAGAAAAAATATATGTACAATATATATGTACAACTTAACAAATATGAAATCACCAACCATGTAATCACTCTCGGACCCAAAATAGGACATTGCCCACATTGCCAAACATCCCTTTTACTCTTTGTAATCCTAGTTCACCCTCTTATCCCCTAGAAGTAACTGCCATATTGACTTTCACAGTAGTCATTTCCTTGATTTTCTATATAGTTTTATCATCTCTATACATCTTTAAATAATATGGCTTAGTCCTGCTTATATTGGAATTCATTTGAATGGAATGATGTATTATTTTGTGTCTTGCTGCTTTCACTCAAGAGCATTACTTTTTCAAGATTTAAGCTTATTATTATATATAACTATAGTTTATTTGTTTCCATACATATAATATTCTATCAATATGTGCATTGCATGAATAAGCCATCACTTATTTATGTCATCAATTGATTTATGGATATTTAGTTGTTTCTCATTTTGTACTACTGAACAATGACTCTACATGCACATTTCTCTTAGGTACTCTAAAGGTTGGAATTGCTGGGTTGTAGATTATGCATATCTGAAGCTCTACTAGATAATGTCAAATTTTTTCCCCAAACTAGTTGTACCAATTTTCGCTTCTACCAGTTTCTTTTGCAATTTCTTTCTTCTGGAATCTAGTTTCAGGCTATTTGGTGGTAATTTTGAAAACTTAACTTAGTGATTTTAAAAATTCTATGCTGAATATGTTTGTGTTTTATATAGGAACATGAATGTAAACTGACTCAGGAAATTCTAGAATTGATCGACAGAGAGGTTGACCTTATGATGAGAGGAGTCAAACATCATAATCTTGAAGGGCTCAGAAAAAGAATCGCAACACTGTTTTTTCATTACATCAAAACACCTCTATTTAATCCAGAAGTTGCAAGACACCTTAAGGTACTCTACTTTTTTTCCTGTATTCTTTTCTCAAAACTCTAAAATGTGCTGTAGTAAATTGAAGTATATTAAAATTTTGATTTAATGCGTTACTTGGGGTCCCTGTGGAAGACCATCTTATTGGTGACATCTCTTTTGAATGGTTGTTTTTTATATTAATAAATTAATTATTTAACTTCTGTGGCTGTATTTTCAACCTTGAATTCTTCCCTACTCTCTGAACCAAACTGAATATTGCATGATGATCTCTCACACCATCATGCTTTTGAACACACTGTTAGTTCCACCTGGAATGCTGTCCCCTACTTTGCTAACTCCTGTTCATTTTCTGACATTTAATTCATGGGTCCCTTCTTGCATGAGATCAGAGAGAGCTGAAGTCTTCATTTCTGAGATTCTACACGTACTTTGTGTTGCCTTCTAATACTTACTGCTTAGTTATAGTTATTACTGAACAGATCCATGTAGGTATCCCGAGAGAACTTCAAATATAACATGTATTTGCATTAAACTACCTTTTCCAGCTTCAACCTGCTTAATTTTCTATGAGGATTTTGCTATCTAGAGCCAACCTAAGTATCTCATTGCCTTCGTACTGTGTCAAATGATTTAAAACACTTTTGGTGCAGTTTGGAAAGGAGTGGTTTAGTAAAGAATTCTAAATGGTGTTTTATTCTAATGATTACATTTACCGTGTATTAAGAAGCTGGCTAAATATCTATTTTGCTTTTTTGATATAAAATCTCAATATTTAGTCAAAACTTTTAGAAAAATGAATGTATTTAATTTTTACATACTTTCTTTTTTAATGGATTTTTAAAACTTAATTGTATTGCAAGAATATTAAGACAGAACAAAAGTCAGGGATGCCTTGGTTGGCTTGGTCAATCGAACATATAATTCTTGATCTCATGCTTATAAGTTTGAGCTTCATGTTGGGTGTAGAGGTTACTTAAGATAAAATCTTGAAAGAATACATATAACAGAAGTCCAAGAGAAAAGTTGCCCATTATGTTATTTCTTATTCAAATTAATGTTCTATTTGCCCAAGCTAACTTCTAGTCCTTCTCTATAGACTTAACTTAGCTTTTATATTTTCACAATAATAGAATATTCTACACGTTCACCTAACACACCATTTTGTTCAGTTTTTAAATTAACCTTTTGTCAGATTTGCTATTTGGGATCAGTTTTGACAAATGCAGAGTCATATAATCAATACCTAACCCAGAGTGTCATATAAATGGAATCCTTCTATGTAGTTTTTGAGACTGGCCTCCAATCAGCGTATTGCATTTGATATTCACCCGTGTTTTTGAACGCATCCTTAGTTTGTTACAACTGAGTAATATTTTTGTTGTCTGGATGTAGCAGAGCTTGTTTATCTATTCACAGTTGGAGGACATTGAATTGTTTGTTAGAGTTTTGGACTTTTGCGAGTAAAATAACTAAAAACACTCGATTGTGAGTTTTTGTGTAAATTGATCATTTGGGGTTAAATACCTAGGAAGTAGGATTTTTTTGAGTCCTCTGGTAAATGCATAATTACCTTCATAAGAAGTGGCCAAGCTTCTTTCCACACTGGCTGCACCATGTTTGTCCCTATCTGTAATGTGTGCGTGTTCCAGGTTTTGGTATCTTGGTCCACAACTGATAGTGCCAGTCTTTAATTTTGGAATTCTAATAAATGTGTAGTATTGTCCCGTTATATTTTAATCTGTGATTTCCTAATGAATATAATATTCAGCATCTTTTCATGTACTTTTTCCCCTACCCATCTATAACATTTTGGTGAAGAATCTGCACATATCTTTTGCCACCACTCCCCCCTTTTAAAAAATTGAGTCACTTATCTTATTGTTACTGAATTTTGAGAATTCTTTGTTTATTTTATATATAAATCCTTTGTAAGATCTGTGATTTGCAAATATTTGCCCTGTGTCTGTGGCTTGTCTTTTAATTCTCTTAACAGTATCCTTAACAGAGCAGATGTTTTTATTTTTATAACATTGAATTTATGCATTTTAAAAATGGATCATGCCTTTCACATTTATTTTGTACTTAAGATATGTTTTTGGAAGAATTAATATTGTTAAAGTATCCATACTACCCCCCCCACACAAAATGTACATGCTACACAAAGGGATCTACAGATTCAGTGCATTCCCCATCAAAATCCTAATAGCATTTTTTATAGAACTAGAAAAAAAAAACCCTAAAATTTGTATGGAACCGCAAAAGATCCCATATAGCTAAAGCAATCTTGAGTAAGAATAACAAAGCTGGAGGCATCATGCTTCCTAATTTCAAACTATATTCCAAAACTATAGTTCAGACAGTATGGTACTGACATAAAAGCAGGCACAGAGATCAATGCCAAAAAATAGAAAGCCCATAAATAAAGGAAGTACGAAGGAACTAAGAGCATACAATGGGGAAAGGATAGTCTCTTTATTAAGTGGTGTTGGAAAAACTGGATAGTCACCTGCCAAAAAAAAAAAAATTCAACCTTTATCTAATACCACATACAAAAATCAACTCAAAATAAAGATTTAAATATAAGACCTGAGACTGCTAAGTTATTTGAAGGAAATATAGAGAAGATCTTGTTGACATTGATCTTAGGAATGATTTTTTGGTCATGGCATCAGAAGCAAAAATATACAGCTGGGATTGCATCACACTGAAAAGCTTTTGCATAGAAAGGAGACAACCAACAAAATGGAAGGCAACGTACAGAATGGGAGAGAAAATTTGCAGACCATATATCTGATAAATCAATGTCTAAAAAAAAGGAACTAATATAACTCAAGAGCAAATTCATATTAACACAATTTAAAAATGAGCAAAGACCTGAGTAGACCTTTTCTCAAAGAAGACATGCAAATGGCAACACATATATGACAAAGTGCCCCACATCACTGTGACAAAGTGCCCCACATCACTAATGATCAGTGAAGTACAAAGCAAAATCAGAGTAAGATATTTGGCTCACAATTTAGGAATGGTTATTATCAAGAAGATGAAAGATTAGCAAGTGTTGGCAAGGATATGGAGAAAGGGGAATCCTTGTGCACTGTCCTTTGAAATGTAACTTGGTACAGCCATTCTAGAAGATAATCAGAGTTCCTCGAAAAATTAAAAATAGAACTACTATATGATGCACAGTTTCAGGTTTTGCATATTGATCATTGAGCCAATCCAAATTTAGTGTTAGGATAAATGAAATGAGAAATACACTTAGTTTAGTGGGCTTTCAGCTATACATGAATCTAACCATTGCCTGTAAGATTAATGTGACAAAGCACCAAAAATCTAAATTCTTTTTAAAAATTAAGTGCCAAAGCACTTTGAAGGTTTCCTTACAATTTTGCAATCTAAAGCCTTCACTTTAATTTTTTTCTCTCAATTAATTTTTAGGTGATTTTACCACATGTATCTAAGGGTTGATAAACAATACAGATTTCTTAACATTTTGGCAGGATAAATGAATACTGCTTGAAATTTAACTTTTGTATATAATAAGAAGTTAAGGGAAGTGTGACTTTAAAAATTAACCAACTTTTGGGGCACCTGGGTGGCTCAGTCTGTTAAGCATCCATCTTCGGCTCAGGTCATGATCTCACAGACCATGGGTTCAAGCCCCGCATCCGGCTCTGTGCTGACAGCTCAGAGCCTGGAGCCTGTCTTTGGATTCTGTGTCTCCCTCTCTCTCTGACCCTCCCCCACTCACTCTCTGCTCTGTCTCTCAAAATAAAATAAAGACATTAAAAAAACATTAAAAAAATTAACCAACTTATTATCTTATTCTAAGTTAGTCCCTAGTATTTCTGTTGGTCAGTATTTGGACTGACTTTTATAACTTTTTAAATTCATTAGTTAACTAATTAACTAATTATTTTTACTATTAAGGTCCCTCAAGACCCCCTGAAGTTTTATAAGAAGATTTACTTTTGCCACAGTTGCCGGCTCTACTTGCCTTCCACAGAGTTTGCCGTATCATCCACCTCACGACGCGTGTATCGGTGTCGTAACTGCATTAAGCTTGACAATGAGACTCGGCAACGAGAATCGTTTTTGAAGTACAAATGTTTACTTCAACGGCTCTACTATTCAGAAGCTAATTATGAAGACGATTCTAAAATTGCCTTCCTGATGCAGGTATGATCAGTAAGGGTTGCCAACCATGGGTGAAATGTGTTCACTGACAGAAAAGATGGCTGCTTTCCCACAGAAACCTTTTGAAAGAATGGCTCCTGGGGCCTGGTGGGCTCAGTTGGTAAAGCAACTGACTCTTCATTTCGGTCAGGTCATGATCTCAAGACCCTGAGATCTAGCCCCCAGCTCGTGCTGTGCATGGAGCCTGCTTAAGATTCTCTCTCTCCCTCTCACCGTGCCTGTCCCCCATTCATTCTCTCTCTCTCTCTCTTTCTCTCTCTTTCTCTCTCTCCCTCATAAATTAAAATAAAAGTTCTTTTCTCTATGCTTCTACTTAGTGAAGCTTGCCCCTCTGGCAATTCTAAGTTTATATATTCATATCTTGTGATAAGTCATTTTAAGACTCTTGGCTAGTGTGGTTTAAATGATAAAAGTTTTTAAACAGTTATTTCATTTCCCCCATTTCCTTATTCTTTCATTAAAACAACAGTCTTTTTAGTAACACTAAGCACGTTGGTTACTTTATTAAATCTCAATTTCTTCATTGGTTACATGGAAATAAAGTGCCCTAAGATAACCCTGAGAATAAGATGATAGTGACACATTTTGAAAAGCACCAAGTACCATTTACATGTAAGGTAGAATTAGTATACTGGATGAAACAGGTGCAGCTTTTCCTGGGTTAAAGATGCAGTCATCACTGTGAAACTGATAATGTAGTTTGGGCAGAATGAGCAGAGGTTTGGTGAAAAATAAGCTCAAAGAAGCAGTGAAAACTTCATGAATAATGTTTCTCTCTTAAAAATATACTCAATTTAATGTATTTCTTCAAGTAATATAATAATCGTAAAGAAACATTATGTTTAGAAGAAAACATTATTTTTCAAACCTGTTCCGACCTGCAGCTACAAGATATTCAGTACCTGATAGAGAACATCTGGGCGTCGCAGTCAGTGCTCAGTGCCTGGCAGGACCTCCATGATCTGGTCATGGTCAGGTGGGACAAGTCCTTGGAATGGTCCCCCTGGAACTGCATTCTTCTCACCCAAGATGAAGGCGTTGCTCATCTCAAGCTAACAAGTATTGAAGAGGTAAGAAAGCAGAGAATTTATTTGCGGAACTAATTTAATCATCAAAAATATTAGAGATAGTGTGACTGCTTTTGAGTACATTCCAAGAATAATTTAAGTACTTCCATTGGGTTAAGAAATGGAATGGATAACAGTAATGAACATGTGGATGGTATGTATGGCTGAGATGAAAATGAAAAGGAAGCTAAGGCACAGAAAACGACAAAATAAGAAATCAAAACGTCTTACTGGTATCTAAACTGGACACCACTCTCTCCTAATGATAGCAAGTTGAAGCACATAGTTCTGCAACAAATTCCATGAAGATGGGTTTTATTTAGCTTATTCATGTCTGCACCTCTAATACCTACCCCGGTGCCTGTCCCAGACTAGTGGTTTACTAAGTATTTGTTGAACAAATAAATGAAATAACAGATAGGTATTATGTAACCTAGACTCTGCCTTTCTTTGATTAACCATCATGAGTCTGCCTAAAAAGCACACTAAATTCTCAAATTGTGTGCATAATCTTGTGCTCTAAATGGCAATTACTGATGGAGTATGGTTCTGAGGTTCCAGAGTTCATTTTCTCCCAAATGACTAGGAGCGGGGAAAACACTGTAAAAATTCAATACCATTTAATTTCAGTAACTTACAAGATGCAATCTGTGAAACATTTCGATGAACAGAATCAAGTTCATCAGAGAGCTTCATTTACATGACACAAGCTTAGGATCCTAACAGCTGATACCGATTCTCTGCCTTCTATTGGTTAAATTCCTATACTTTGAATTTCATGCAAAGTATCATTTAGGAGAAAATAAAGAAATGACTTCAATATAATAGTCATTTTGAATGGTGCTATTCCCTGCCTGTGTCTTTACTGGGTAGGAAGGAGGGCATAAAGAGGAGGAACTAGTTAAATTTTTAGCTTTTTTTGAATAATCTTCCAGTTGAAGTCAGGCTAAGAAAAATTGCACTCTACGGATTGAAAGAAAGAGCAGCATGAAATTGAAGCTGTGTTAAATATTATATTTAGTAAACTAAGCTGCTTCATAAATATGTAATCACTGGAAGCATAGCCAATACTACAATATTATTTCCTCTAGGACCCATAGGGGGATTGAA
>NC_043701.1:27130545-27148590 GCF_006229205.1 Suricata suricatta
GAGGGCTGAGCACATCACACAATACAAAATAAGGCCCTTCTGCAAAACCAGGCCTCTAAATATGAATAGAAGAAAGAGTGAATATGGGTTGGCAAAAGCAGTCTGCCACTTTTAGTAGAAAACAGATTATCTCATACTGTGGCAATGCTACGTAACAGAGAAAGTTCAAATATGCTGTAGCTGTGGAGAGATAAGAAGCCTAAACGTTAAGAATAAAAATGGAAAGGTACAGAGACTTGATGAAGGCAGAAAGGCTATTTCCTACTTAAAGACAGAAAGTGGACTCATAAGGTGGGAATTAAGGTAGTAAAAAGTGTGAGCAAAGGGAGGTTTATGTTGTCACACCATTGTGATCTTTGATTTGGACTCTGGAGACAGGGAGTACCAGTCTTAGAAAAGAAAGAATCTCAGATTGGTAATTGTACGAGTGTTGAAGTAGATTTAAAGAGAGAACCAATGTGACAAGATCATTCATTCAAAAATATTGCTATCTGCCTTGTGGTGTTGAGAGGCACATATATGGATAAGACCCAGATTGAACCTTCAAGGAGTATTTTTTTTTAAATCCTGGAAAGACGTGAGCAAATAGTGAAATTCAAGGCACAATGAACTAAATATTCCAATCAAAATACGTAAAAGTACTAAGTCCTGCAAGTAAGGAGGGAGAAGGGATTAGTTTTTACTCAGAGGTCAGAGGAAGAGTTAGGAAAGGCCTCTGGTTTACAATGTCATCAGAAAGACTATACTTTCAGGGATCATTTCTATAGTTCGTTACAACGTCATCGGAGCTGAGCCCTGAAAGATATTAGACAACTCTGGGGAGAAATACACTGTGCCTGAGAGAACTGATACATGAAACTGAGACATGAAAGTGTTTTTATATTTTTACTTGGCAAAATAGATTTGTGACATTTACTAGAACTTGATTTTCTTTTCTTTTAGGGATATGAACCCTCGTTTATTCACAAGATCAAACACAAACATATCCTGGCTAAGAACTATTTTTCTCAAATTCCAGTGCTGGCTTCATTTATACTTGATGATGGTGAGATAGATAAGATCAGAAAGAAACATCACTCAGATTCAACACCTGAGATTAGGGTGCCCCAGAGGCCTAGTCCCTAGGAGATCCAGGGCTACTGATGGTCAGCATTCTTGTCCACTGCTAATAGAGTAATACATCACACACTACGGAAATAGAATTTTATCTTTTTATTTATTTTAATTGTTTTTTGTTCCTCATATAATAAGTGGTGTAAAAACAAACCATCCCTATGTAAATGCTTTATTGTTACACAATTAGTTATAAATTGAAATATAGTTTGTTCCTGAAATTAATGTTGTAAGGTAAAAAGAACATTTTATTCTTCACAATTGTTACATTAAAATATTTAAACATTTCAAGTGCACTATAGTTGAAACCAACAAACAAAAGCTAGGCTCAACTTTCAACTCACGTAATTTGTTTTGGGTTAAATGTAGTTATAGAAGCATAGTCAGCCTGTGGATGGGAGGAAGCACAGAATTTCCTTTGTGAAAACTGTCACAGGTAAGACAAAAGATGCTATGTTTAATACAGTGATGTGAATCTTCACTTTTTATCTTCTACTTTTACCTTCTGTCCTTCCTGAAATCCCAGTAAAACAACTGGAATTATTTATAAACAAACAAATAAATGCATTCTATGCTGAAAAATAGGGTAAACAGTAGAACTATCTTTTATCCTGTGGGGGTAAAACTGCCAGTGGGGCAATGATGAAATTCTGTAGGAAGAATAAGCTTGGTTAAGTGAACTCTAACAAGCCCTTTCCCCAATAAGCGAAAGGAATAACCTTAACCACATGCATGTCAGAGACCTACAGTGATGCATAAGGGTGTGTGAGTCAGTCTTAACAGGAGATTGATGGCACACTCAAACTAGGAAAATTCAAGGAGGGTTTATTTACAAAGGGACTTATTACAAAGTGTGGGCAGTGTGTAGGGAAACTAAAGGAATGGTGCAAGAACTCTGGGCCAGTACAAGATAAGCTATCTCTACCCCTAGTCTCAAATGAACCTGGGGAAGGAGAGGGCTAAGGACGCGGAGTATAACCTAGATAACTGAGAGGATCAGAGAACAACCGCCAAGGGGTAGCCAATCCTAGGAGGTCTCAGGAGCTGGAGAAATAAATACTCCGATTTCATGCTTCTTCCTTTCTCCAGTCTCCTGTTTGCATTTCCCATTGGTAGAACCCAGAAGTAAAGCAGGAGAAATAGAAGTCTGTTGGCAGAATTCATGCAGCTTCGGGGCAAAGAGTGAAGTAGATCATAGGGAAAGTAGATCTGGATGGCTGAACAGAAGGTATCTCGCTAGAGAGAGAATTTAAAGTGAACTCAAGCTATAACTCAAGTAGCAATATTTTACACACACACACACACACACGCATGCAACATAATTTGAGGGGGTGAGAATTTTTCTCCTAATTCCAATCAGTAGATTGTCCAAACAGTAGCTGTTCTCTTAAGTTTACTAGTGATCAAGTGATCAAGGAATTCAATATAAATATTCATATTTGTTCTATATAAATATTTGTCAACATTTCATAACCTATTTCCTAGGATATCTACAATTTTTTTTATTTAGCAAAAGCATGGTACATGGCAATTATTTGTAAGGAAATAAACATCAAGGAGGGAAGTGCTATAATGCTGTTATTTTCAAGGTTTCATGGACAATTCAGACATTCTGGGAACTTTCTAAATGGCAAATTACAGATAGGGTTAGACTGAGGATCATTCTGATCACTGATAAACAGGTAATAACTTAAGGCAGACAAGAGTGGATTTACACTGGAATGTAAATGACCAGATTTTCACAAGACATTGTAGGAGAACGCCTCATCCTAGGGATGGAAGGACTGGGGAGGCAAGCAACAAGGGAGAAATATTCAGATAGGGGTAAGTAAGGGACTTTGAGAATCCTTCTGTTTACTCCAAGGGTGAAGCAACTGACTAGATAGCATTTGCTCGTTGTATGGAAGATTTACAGAATACAACAAGGAGAGGTGGACTAGGAAGAGCAATTAAATTCACGTATGGAAAGGGGCAGTACCTATAGGGCTGGGAGAATAACCAATAAGCAGAAAACAGCTCAACAGCAGAGAGACTCCCCAATAAAGTCAACTATTCTGGTAAACACTTTTTGATCCTTCTGGAACTATTCATTTTACACAGCTATCTGAAAAACCACAGCACAAGGGGCTGGAAGGGTTCTCTGACTAGAGAGCCATCAGTTGGGGGAAAAGTTAGTTTGCTACCCATTAAAATCCTAACTCCAGTCTACTGGAGAGCAATGACTTATTGAGCGGGTTGGTTCTCCTGCTCACATAGTATCTGCATTTTTTGAGTGTAGGACCTGATGGACATACTTCCCTTGGCCCACTAACTAATGAAGCTCTAGAAGGTGCTTCCTTCTTTCTCCTTTATGAAGACTGTATCATGTGGCTAGAAGCCTAAACAATATAACAGAACAAAATTTTAGATTCACAAATTGCAAAAACAAGTTGATCAAGAATAGTCACTATGTATATACAAAGGTTAAAAAAATAAAAAAGGGACCCTTCTGAGGAATGAGAACAAAGAATCATTTCACAAATCTCTTGGTTCATGTTAAGGATATTTGACAGCACTTTTTATCCTTTGGGAAAGAATTGATACTGGGAAAACATTGCTATTACACACAAGATAAATAATTACTAAATTACCAAAACAAACAAACAAAAAGCCCCACATAAATGGCAATGACCAGCAGGTTCGGTTCTTGAAAGATGAAGCTAAAACAGAGATTTGATGGATTAGCTCAAGATAGTGCCCTAGAATTCAGAGGAAACAAACAAAGCAATGAAATAGATGAGCAAAAATAATAAGTTTAACAATCTTGCTATATCTACACTAGAAATAACAGAAGCCTAGAATGGAGTAAAAGAAGAAACAATTAGCAAAGAGAGATTTCAAGCCAATTTTTCCAAGCTAAAAAGATCTATAACCTTAGCTGTATAAAGAATCTACAAAGTACTGAGAAAATTAATAAACACACACACATAGACACAATCTTGTGGTATTTCTGAATTTCGGAAATATTGGACAAATTCCATAAGCGTGCAAGTTGGAGGGGGAAAGTAGCCACAAGAAAATAAAATCAATAGCAACATTTCAAATTTCTCTTCCCCAACACTAAATGCCAGCAGGAAGGCACATTTCTACTGAAGGATTTTGAATTTTTAGGGTGAAAGAGATGATTTATGAATTTTACTTTTGGGCAAATATGTGTGAAGATAGCAGAAAGACATTGTTAAGCAGAAAACATATCATGAATCTCTGTGCCCACCTTCTGTACTCCAGCCGACCTTAAACTATGGAAGTGAGGTATGGGAGTTATATTGTATATGAGAAAGTGCAGTGGGCACTGCAAGCTCAAGATCCTTTCTAAATGATCATTTGTGTGGTTATGAAACAATGTAACAATGTGAAGAACAAAAATGATTCCTCGAATAAAAATATCTACTGCAAAAAGAAAAATTAATCTACCAAAACAGTCCCCTGACTATTCCAATAAAGTGTCTCCTACAGGAGGGTTCAGAGGGGTAAAAGTCTTCCAAGTCTTTTTAATTGGGGAAGGGTCAACAGATAGGAAAGTAGATATTAAAATATTTAGTAAAATTTAAAGACAAATAGTAGCAGAATGAAAATTGAATTATAAACTCCGCATTTCTAGAGACAAAAAGGGAACAGCGAACTTGAGAACTATTATGAAAAAAAGCATTTTTGTTTTTATTTTCTAAGATGAACAGGAAGGAGTACATATAAGAGAAAAAACAGGTTAAAAATATCACAGTGCATAAATTCAGATAAGTTAAAGTTCTCTAGTAAAGAATAGTTATTATCATAGTATAACAAAAGAGTGAGCTATTTGTTATGTACCATAGTATAACAAAAGAGTGAGCTATTTGTTATGTACCAGATATATACCCCAAATGAAATGACATATAAAGATTTAAAAAAATGATACTTCGTAAAAAAAATTGAAAGACAATTCGCCATAGGCTTCTTGCATTTCTGAATGTCTTTTGAGCAGAGGCAATAGTTCTCCTTTTTTTCAGACTTATTTTGAAGGATGTTTGTGTAGCAAGCAGTCTTGGAAGACTTGGATAGTGTTTACTGTTCACTATAAAAGATTCGGAGTCGCTAAGCCCAGGATTTCTACCCTGCGAAGCAACTCACTGTGTATGCATGTAGCATCTGGACCTTGTATCACCCTGGTGGAATTAGGGCAAAATGCTGATATTCTGGCTACTGCTATTTCTGTGAACAGTAAATTGTGCTTCATCCCTGACCTAGAAGTCTCATGTCTTCCACTCTCATCAATGAAATTCTGGCAGGCAAATTTGTTAGCTTGTAATTGGGTAGCATCTCGGATCCTTTACAGTTCTTGACCCAGATAACCTTAAAAATGAAAAAAAGAATAATGAGTCAAGAGGTAGAAAATGTTTCTCTTCTCTTTCCAGGGGTACTAGGTGACTGATTGCAATTCTTCACCCTCTTAAAATGTGGCAGGATTTATCTTGATGAGGTCCCAATAGTTCATTTTTGCTTTTGATTCCCTTGCCTTTGGAGATACATTGAGTAAGAAATTGCTGCAGCTGTGGTCAAAGAGGTTGTTTCCTGCTTTCTCCTCTAGGGTTTTGATGGTTTCCTGTCTCATATTCAGGTCTTTCATCCATTTTGAGTGTATTTTTGTGTAAGGTGTAAGAAAGTGGTCTGGTTTCATTCTTCTGCATGTTGCTGTCCTGTTCTCCCAGCACCATTTGTTAACGAGACTGTCTTTTTTCCATTGGATACTCTCTCCTGCTTTGTCAAAGATTAGTTGGCCATATATTTGTGTGTCCAATTCTGGGTTCCCTCTTCAATTCCATTGGTCTATGAATCTATTTTTGTGCCAATATGATACTGTCTTGATGATGACAGCTTTGTAGTAGAGGCTAAAGTCTGGGATTGTGATGCCTCCCATTTTGGTTTTCTTCTTCAATATTACTTTGGCTATTCAGTGTCTTTGTGGTTCCAAAGCTTCTGCACTGCAAAGAAAACAATCAACAAAACAAATATGTAGTTGATGGAATTGGAAAAGATACTTGCAAAAGACATATCAGATAAGGGACTAGTATCCAAAATCTATAAGGAACTCACCAAACTCCACACCCGAAAAACAAATAACCCAGAGAAGAAATGGGCAGATGACATGAATAGACACTTTTTAATCTATAGTTTATTGTCAAGTTGGTTTCCATATAACACCCACTGCTCATCCCAACAAGTGCCCGTCCTCCATGCCCATCACCCATTTTTTTCCTCTCCCCCACCCCCATCAACCATCGTTTGTTCTCAGTATTTAAGAGTCTCTGTGGTTTGCCTCCCTTCCTCTCCTTAACTATTTTTTCCCCTTCCCTTCCCCTATGGTCCCCTGTTAAATTTCTTCTGTTCCACATATGGGTGAGAAAAGACACTTTCACGAAGATGATATCTAGATTGCCAACAGACACATGAAACGATGCTCAACATCACTCATCATCAGCGAAATACAAATCAAAACCACACTGAGATACCACCTCATGCCAGTCAGAGTGGCTAAAATGAACAAATCAGTAGACTATCGATGCTGGCAAGGATGTGGAGAAACAGGTACCCTCCTACACTGTTGGTGGGGATACAAACTGGTGCAGCCACTCTGGAAAACAGTGTGGAATTTTCTCAAAAAATTAACAATAGAACTACCCTATGACCCAGCAATAGCACTGCTAGGGATTTACTCAAGGGATACAGGAGTGCTGATGCATAGGGGCACATATATCCCAATGTTTATAGCAGTACTTTCAACAATAGCCAAATCATGGAAAGAGCCTAAATGTCTATCAACTGCTGAATCGATAAAGAAGATGTGGTTTATATTTACAATGGAATACTGCTTGGAAATGAGAAAGAATGAAATCTGGCCATTTGTAGCAATGTGGATGGAACTGGAGGGTATTATGCTAAGTGAAATAAGTCAGGCAGAGATAGACAGATATAATATGTTTTCACTCATATGTGGATCTGGAGAAACCTAACAGAAGACCATGGGGGATGGAGGGGGAAAAAAAAGTTACAGAGAGGGAGGGAGGCAAACCATAAGAGCCTCTTAAATACTGAGAACAAACAGAAGATTGATAGGGGGTAGGGGTGAGGGGAAAGTGGGTGATGGGCATTGAAGAGGGCACTTGTTGGGATGAGCACTGAGTGTTGTATGGAAACCAATTTGACAATAAATTATATTAGAAAAAGAAACAAATAAGGCAGGATTATGTAACATACTTTGCCCAAAGTGTTAGGCAAGTAAAATTATCTTGCGTCACAACTGAGCATCGAAAGAACAAATAATTCTAAATGAATATCTATAGATACTCCTATAAGAAATAGGAAAAGTGAATATTCCCCAACTCATGAAGCCACCATATCCTTGATATCAGAATTGGACAAGGATAGTACAAGAAAATGATAGGCCACTTTCACAATGAATGTAGATGCAAAAGTCCTAAGCAAAATGTTAGCAAATAAAATTAAAAAACATATTAAAAAGCAAATAATGGCTTTTTCTGGAGATTCTTCAGATCTACCTTCCACCCTTCTCTTCTGTGCCATGTGCCCTTAGTGGCTGCTTTTTATACATGCATCAATGAGTATATAATGTCCTCCAGTTGCATCTGGTTATTGGGAAGCATCAGGACATCTGAAGTCTGGAAGACAGTCAGAGATTGGGAATTTATTCTCTTGGCTTCTGTCTGATTTTTAGTCTGTTGCCAGTGACTGCATTTATCTGCCTGAGGCCATATCTCTGATTGTATAAAAGGTCAGCCTTTCTACTCTAAAGCTCTCTTTGAATTCTGAGACTCTTCTTTTAATCCTTGAGTTTATAGGTGCATTGCTTTCTTTTGTAGCTAAGTTGAAGGTGCTTCACTTTTTTATTTTTATTTCCTTAAACAGTGCCCTTTCCTTTGTAAACAACCCTTTTCTAAATACTTCTCAAATTAGCAGTGTGAGTGTGCGTTGGACCCTGACAAAAACAGTAACTGGTACCAGGAACAATCCCAGCAAACAGACTTTAAAATGGAATCTAGGCTTGGGCTGCTCACATATTTGAAGAGCATATGGATAACCTCCTTGCCAGGGGGAAATAGGACACTGGTAATGTGCACCATGTGGTAGCATCATGATAACTCAAAATATCACAAGTGGTGGCCCAGAATGGGGTGCATGTGGAGGATAAGCATAAGGAGATCAAATGGCTGAGCCAACTAGTCGCTTTGATGACAACAATTGTGGCATAGGATGGTACTTCTTACACCTGAAAGGGTTCATAAGGAAAAGGATAGATCGAAAGCCTTGGAGGTCCAATATAAGGCCCAGACAGAAATTCAGAAAATCTTAATGGTAATTCTAAAGAAATTACTTCTCTCCTGTGTTACCTAGCAGATGTAGCTGGGAATTAAGTCTACAGGCTAACTTTAAGGTTTACAGAGTTATACTGTTAATACAGTGTGGGCCCATGCTAGATCGCATAAAGGTGAGGATAGTGGTAAGGAAGAACAAACAAGGTATGGTCTGGTAGGAGTTAGCCTGTATATTGAAAGCATTGTAAGATTGTGTCAGTTTTTACCAAGAGTCAGGGGAGTGTGTATATGAGTTTATTCTAAGACTATGAAACCAAAAAGGACAAAACAAAAGACTGTACCAAGGCAAATTCATGTTCTTGCCTAAAATTCAGGATTCACTGTGTTGGCTTGAGGCCCTGTGAACTGCTAGATATGTTAACTGAAGCCTGGACTAGAAAGTGGTCTATATCAATGGGCTCGAAATGCAAGAACTTCCCTAGAAAATATTACTCTGGAAAATGGGTAGTTGGGGTGGATCTCTTATATGTGACTTTCTCAGATACTCCGGAGAGGTGTCATACTCCACAAGAGGATCTTCACAAGGCATTAAGAAATGCAATTGTGAGTGTATTACCAGCTTCCCTGGAAAGCTGGAGATGACAGTGAGCATACTGTTACGGAATTTGATAACTTGATTTGATGGGATCAATGTGATCCCCAACACTAAAAGCCAAGTGGTGAAGCTTAACCATCAGAGAAAAAGAAGGCAGAGTTACAATAAAAAACCCTAGGTGCAGAGTGATTACCCTGCAGGGATTTATAAGGATGATTAAATGATAATCAGATCCATGTGGATGAAATGGACAGTTGTACTCATTTCCTAGGGTTCCTGTAACAAATTACAATAAACTGGGTGGCTTCAAACAACAAGGATTTATTTTCTCACAGTTCTGCAGGTCAGAAGTCTGAAATCAGTGTTGGCAGAGCCTCACTCTCTCTGAATGCTCTGTCTGAGGATCTTTTCTTGCCTCCTCCAGCTTCTGGTGGCTCCAGACATTTCTTGGCTTCTCTGACTGTATTCCAAACTCTGCCTTTATGGTCACATGTGGCCTCCTCCTCTCTATGTGTCTGTTTTCTATTCTTCTGCCTCATATGAGGATACTTATTGGATGATTCACTAAGTGACTCCATTACTAAGCAATGGCCATAATAAACTATGTGTTATCATATTGTCGCAGTCATAAACTTGAGTGTACACATCATTCCATTGTGAGGTGGAAATTGTGTATCCAAGAATGCCCTCATAGGTTTGGAAGTTATAAGTAAACCACATGAAGTAGATTCTTCGGGCTTGCATGTTATATGCTCCTACTGCTTTCCCAGTTACCCCTCAACAAACAACTATGGCCTCATGGACAGTTGCCTATGATCACTGAAATGAAAGCAAAGAAAAGAGCTGGCTTACAGAAGGATTTTCACATTATAGTGCCAGTAGATGGCCCAGTTTAGGGAAAGGTCTGCACGTATGCTTCCCACTGTACTACAGCTCCACATTGGAAGGCCATGGAAGACAGTATAAAGAATTCTCTCGGAGGGAAGGATTTCAAGTGGTACATCTTGTTATCCACTTTTTGTGCAATGAGACCTTGTTGGTGGTATAGACAGAGATCCATAATTATTTTGTAGGATAGTACCTATAAGGTTAATCAACTGGAAAGAGACTTAGAGTAGTATTTAGAAATTGATGGTGAGGAGTTTGGGAGGGCTGGATGTGGGTAAGCATGTCCTATGTGAGAGCACTCCAGGTGGCACACACTGCAGAGGCTGCTGTCAGTAGTCAAGTGGACACAATTAGTCCTCCTACGTATCTCAGTCAGCTTCTTTCACCAGATTTCTGGTGTTTGCTCAAAGGCTTCATTTACAAACAAACCTTGACAGTATGGATGGATCTCATCTATGGGCTTAACAACAGGGATTTTTGTTTCCCCTAGTCTCTTTTGGCTACAACCACAGCTGGGTATCTAATTGGCCAATAGCAGATGACAATAATAAGCCACAGGATGATAATATTGAGCAGGGAAACCAGCTGGCAATCTGATGGAATAGTTGAGTATATTGGATCTTTTTTTTTTTTTAATCAGGGAAAGGGCATTCTCATGAATACAGATGTTTAGGGTGCATATGGATTTGTCTTCCATGCTTACAGTATTTCTGTCCATACAATCATTCATGGGCCGACAGGAAGTATTGCTTATCATTATGGTGTCATGTATTACATTACCTTCAACCATGAACTCATTTCACAGAGAAGTGAGACATTGGGTTCATGCTCACAGAATTCACTGGCCTTACCATGCTCTTACTACCTAGAAATATCTGACTTGATTACATTCTAGAATGCCCTACTGAAGGGTCAGTTACGGCATCATCTGAGTGACGATACCCTGAGGGGTTGGAGTGCTGTCTTGTAGGATGCAGTACATGCTTAAGTCATTGGTCAGTGTGTGTTGCCTCCTTCAGCCAGCAGGCAAGATTGGGAAAAAGTGGGCAGAGACAGCTGGTGGATGTTGCTGTCTCTCCTATCCTGAAACTGCACAGAACTGGGGACAAAAGATAAAGCTGACGGTGCACTGTTATGCCGTGTAATCTACATAAGATTATCACTTCTCATCTTTTCAACCTTGTACTCAATGGGTTTATAGATCTTAATGCACAATGAAGAAATTACTCCAGTGAACTCAGTAACATTCACCCTGAACTGGAATTCAAGACTGACAAAGCAATTCTTTAGAGAGCACAAATGGTCAAGTCAGTGTGTCTAAGTGACCAGGTCATAACTTCTACTTTTTGTAGGTTGAGAGCTACCAACACCTGGTTGAAAAAGAACATTTTCACGTATTTTTTTGGCTTTAAGATTATTTTATTTTCGGGGCGCCTGGGTGGCTCAGTCGGTTAAGCCTCTGGCTTCGGCTCAGGTCAGATCTCACGTTCGTGGGTTCGAGCCCCGTGTCAGGCTCTGTGCTGACCGCTAGCTCAGAGCCTGGAGCCTGCTTCCGGTTCTGTGTCTCCCTCTCTCTGACCCTCCCCCTCTCATACTCTATCTCTCTCTGTATCAAAAATAAATAAAACATTAAAAAAATTAAAAAAAAAGATTATTTTATTTTCATCAGATCTCATAGGAATCCCTGGCAACTCCAAATGATACTCCAGATAGTATGCTTTGGTGCCCTACTAGAAGCAATGCACCATGTTGCTTTATGGGAATAATGTATGACTCCATGCTGGGCATTGTAAAACATCATTTTGGACTCTCAAAACTGTCACACATTATATTTTATAATATATATAAATTTAGACTTTCAGAGGGAGAACTGTAAAAGTTTAGTTAAAATAATAATATACTGGGGGCCACTGGGGGCTCAGTCAGTTAAGAGTCTGACTCTTGGTTTTGGCTCGGGTCATGATCTTACAGTTTGTGAGACTGAGCTCAAAGTTGGGCTCTGTGCTGTCAGATGGAGCCTGCTTGGGATTCTCTTTTTTCTTCTCTCTCTGCCCCTCTCTTACTCACACTTGCTCACTTATGCATACACCTGTTTTCTCTCTCTCCCTCTCAAAATAAATAAACTTTAAAAATAAGACTACTATACTGGATGCTCTTTACTTTAGAAGAATCTATATTCTGTTGGATGATGTAGTCTATAGATGTCCATTATATGCAGCTAATTGATGGTGTTGTTGAGTTCAACTGTGTTCTTACTGGTTGTCCAGATGCTGGATCTGTACATTTCTGATAGGGATGTTGACATGCCCAACTATAACAAGATAAGCCTAATTCCTCCCTCCCATCCCTTATATCATTGTTGTCATTCATTTCACTTATATAAACATATATATGATATATACAACGATACACAATCCAATGCATTTTGCTACTGTTTTTTTTAAACAAAATGTTATCTGTTAAATCAATTAGGAGTACTGTTTCAGTAGGTTGTGACTCACTATTTGCCTGTCATTCTCTACAATATCAGGGGCACTGATTTGTCTGTGACCTTACTTCTGTCATGGATCTAAGAAGAGTTGTTGATTTTTCAGTTGGCTCAGCTTTCTATTTGTTAGGACAGGGTTGGCACTTCTAAGCTTTTTACGTGCTGTACCAAAAGTCCCCTAGATGCTCTTGGCTTGAAGGAATTATGATAATCCTTTTACCAACTTAAATTTAATGTACTGCAGATTTTTAAAACATTCTTATATTACACATCTAATACATATAAAATAGATTAAAATATTACCAATAAAATCAACTTAAAAACCATACCTATACCCAATTTTCAGTCTTCATGATTCGGGAAGAAATATTTCCACTACAGTCCCTATACATATGGATGTATGTAATCAGGAAAGGAAAATACATACTGAACTAGGAACTTCTCAAAATGAACAGTTTTTGATATCGACAGTGTCTGCTCTTCATAATGTATTATGGACAACTGTTGCAAGGTGTTTGTGAAATCTACAATGAACTTGAACTACTTTCCTACATACAATGTAGAGTTAAATTACAATTTCAACAAATACATACTAAGAGTGATTGTTCTCAGATTTGAGAGAGTTGATATATTTGCACTGTCTCAAAACTAAAATTAGGAGCATATCAAAAACCAAAGTGAGCAATGCTTAATCGTTGCTGATTCAAGTGACTTGGTGTGAAGATCAATATAGGTGCAGAAGCAAACAGATACTGAACAGAGTATAAAAGTTTCGCACAAGTCCGATGACTATTTTTCTGACTCTCCAATAAAGTAATATACTGGAGTTTAATATTTCCTGCTAGTATTGGATTTGTGCATTTAATTAGGTACAAGAACAAGTAATGAAAGAAGGAAACTGGATTATTTTTCCCTAATAGCTCTTCAAATTGTTACCTACACTTATAGATAAGCATTTTCACATGCTGGATATTCCCCTTGTTAGTTTGTTTTTTCCCTTACCTTCTCTCCCATGCCTCTACTTATTCTAATTTTAAATTTTATTTTTGAGGCTAGCCCAACTACTTCATAATGTGGACTAGTTACTATGCCTTAGGACCACAATGTTACGTAGAATACTATCTGTGCCCTAAAGGAACCCCTGTAGATAGACAAATAATAGTGATCTCTCTGTGCTTCCTCATCCATAAAGTAGGCAATACTTCAGCAGCACAATTGTTAACAATTAAGACTGTTTATGTAAAATATATGGGAACAAGGAATGTTAAATGTTTGCTAAATGAAGGATTAAAGCTTGCTGCTTTTAAGTGCTTTTAAAGACTTAAATCTTTTATGATTTCATATGCAATATTTTGTGGGGGGACACGCAACATTAGGTCTTACCCTCTAATAACTGGTCATTGGTTTTTAGTGGCCTGCATGCCTTGTTAACTGTAAAACAGTGCCATGCCTCTGTAGGAATTTGTCCAACAGCCAGTGCGTGCTAATTTGACCCGCAAGTCCTCCCTTATCTTTGCCGTTTCCTTTTATTCAGAACTCTGCTTTAAGCAGAACTCTGCTCTCTACAGCTGAATGTTCCAGGTGTAAAGAGTGTGAACAATTACTGTGATACTTTGCAGCTCTGAACTTTACAAATGTTCAAGAGGTTATTATGAACTTCCCGTGGCGCTTCCTCAGAAAAAACCCCATCTTCACAAGAGCTTTCTCTGCAAATTGTTTACTTGGTTCTCCCCTCCCCTCTGCTTGGCTCCTTACTCATGCTGTGTTTGGCAGCTTGCAGTGGGCTTCCTAACCTGCATTTATCTTTCCCAAGTTAGAAGCAGCTGGGCAGTTTCAGGAAGACGGCAACTTACTAAATCTCTCTTTTCTAATTTGTAAAGCCAGTAATTCGTCAAACTTTAGGATACTGGTTTGGCTTTGGAACAAAGAACTATATATGGTCTTAAACTTTCTAGACTTTATAACTTACAAATATCCTCTTAATGTGAAAGTTTTAAAAATACCAGTTATTGGTATTTTTAAATATCTTAACATGTAAGAAATATTACATGTTATGATAGCTCTGTTTTCCTTACCTGTTTTTAAGGTGATATGAGTAAAGCCAACTGGAGTTGGTCTCGCATTGTAGGAAACTATTTCATTTATAATACACATAGGAAGTAGCCGGAAAAGATCCTTGAGTTGAAAACAATTTTTAAGTTGCTTTTCAATAAATAATAAAGAATCCTTATCTGCTAAACAAAAACCCCAGCTGCTTTATGTTAACAATATATTTTTGGAATTGTTTTCTTTGGAGAAAATTCTAGAGATATTAACTATTTTTAGAATGAATTTAATGTCTGCTGTTTTTTCAGGTTTTTAAATTCCATTATTATTTGACTGAAATGAACTCCTCTTGATCTGCCTTTTAAACCATCTTTTCCTTATAAATAACTGTTAGGGAAAAAACTTACTAAGTAAACCAAAATGCCTCAGGCTGGCCAGGCTCCCTCCAGGTATGGAAATGGGGGGAAAGAAAGCAGCTTTGGATATTTGACAAATTGTAACAATACTTTGTTTTATTTATTTAAAAATTTTTTTTAATGTTTTTATTTATTTTTGGTACAGAGAGAGACAGAGCATGAGAGGGGGAGGGAGGGGCAGAGTGAGAAGAAGACACAGAACCGGAAGCAGGCTCCAGGCTCTGAGCTAGCTGTTAGCACAGAGCCCGTCGCGGGGCTCGAACCCATGAACGTGAGATCTGACCTGAGCCGAAGTCAGAGGCTTAACCCACTGAGCCACCCAGGCGCCCCAACAATACTTTGTTTCAAAAACATCAACATAATAATAAAAATGCCCTAAGAAATAGCAAAAATAGTCATGTTATTCTTTTCAGAAAAACCGTATCACAGAAGAAATAAATTTAAAAACCTATAACTCACATAAAGGATCCAAATTTCTCCAATATACCTTTAGCTGCAATTTTTATTTGCAATGGTTAAAGTGTACATAAGGAATTTATTTTTATTGCATCATTTCATTGTTGAGGTAAAATTTATAAGCAGTGAAATACATAGATCCTATGTGTATATTTTAATGGATTTTGAAAAGTGTGCACACCTGTATGACCACTATGTTGTAAAACATAGACATTACTTCAGAAAGTAGTTTCATGGCCCCATACGGTCAATTCTTACCCACCACAGACAATGGCCATTCTGACTTCAGTCATCAAAGATTGCTAGTCCTTGAGTTTTATAAAGAGCTCTTTTGGGCCTGGCTTCTTTTGTGCAACATAATATTTTTGAGATTCGCTGATGTTGTTGAATGTTTCAGCAATTCGTTAGTATTTATTGTTGAATGCTATTTTATTTGGACTCTTGCCCAGCTTTTTAGGCTATTATAAATAAGCTACTATAAACTTCCTTTTACCAAGCCTTTTTCTGGACACATACTTTCATTTCTATTGAGGAAATATTTAGAATTGAAATGGTAAGGTTGTAGAGTAGACATATTTGCAACTTTAGCATAACGGGCTAAACAGTTTTCCATAATTGATAATATTATTTTCCATTTTACCAACAATGTATAAGAATTGTATTTGCTCTGAACCCTCACTAGCAGTTGGTGGTATAGGTCTTTTGTTATCTTATTGGATGTGAAGTAGCATCTTATTATAGTTGTAATGTCCATTTCCCTGTCGACTAATGAAGAACAACTTTCTGCGTTCTTATTGCATCATTCTTATGGATTCTGTTTGAATGTGTTTCACCTATTCTTCAATTGGGTTGCTTTTCTTATTATATAGGTGTAAATATTCTTTCTACATTCTGAATACAAGTCCTTTGTCGGATACATATATGGTGGATATTTTCTTCCCGTCTGTGGCTCTCTGTTGAATTGTATTGTGTCCTTCCATGAGTAACAGTTTTTAATTTGTGAAAGTCCAGTTAATGAGTTATGTCTATGGTGGTCAGTACTTTTGTGTCCTAAGAAAAGTTTGCCTTCCCTCAAGATTAGCAGGTATTATTTTTTTCTACTTGCCTGTAGCTTTAGCTTTATATTTAGGTCCTTAACTCATCTGAATGAATTTCTGTATATTAAGTGAAATTGGAATTGATTAAGGTTTCTTTTTTAATGTGGATCTCTAGTTGCTAGCACTGTTTGTTGAAAGGAATTACCCTTCTCCCTTCTTTTATTGGTACTTTGATTGTATTCTTTGCTAATAGACATTCTTTATATGTTTACTTCACTGGTATCTGCTCCTTTATTAATTTATTGTTTCTATTTATTTTGGGTTAATATACTTATCTTTCCCTGGTTTCTTCAAGTAGAAACTTGAAGAGAACTGATTTGAAGTCTTTTATTTATATAAGCATTTCATGCTATAATTTTCCCTCTAAAGAATGCTTTAGCTGTACGCAAAAAATCTAAGATGTCTTTTCAACATCAGTGTATTGTATAAAAATGCAAAATAGTCACGTGCTATTTGACTCTCTGCTTATTCTATCCTCGTATAACCTAAAGGCACATTTCAAGAGAAAAGTTTGAGGCAGGTTTCTATTCATAAGCAATTATATGTATAAATGCATAATTTGGCTTTGGGCATAAAAATGACTTCCTCTAGAATAATATATGAGTATATCACATCAACTAAATTTATTAGCTTTTTAAGACTCCTCAATTTAAGAGGTTAGAGTATTCACTCAAAGTAAATTTATTCTGGTAGTTTTTCATTTAGAAAATCCAAGTGGTGAATATCTTCAACTTTTAATATCAAACCACTCTAAGATTGCTGCCTTTTCTTTCATCCCCTTTCTCTTGTTCTGTTCTCTGAATTGTTCTGATGATACATTATGAGGAAGGCTGGATATGCCTCAGAAAAGTTCATATTTGTTGAAAAAATTGACCATATCCTTGGGAAGGAGTGCTAATCAAGAAATAAAACAATATATTCTCTGCAATGGTCTATGTTTTTATTTGCCAGCATTACTCATAGAATGGTAACACATTTCACCTGTCCAGGGCAGAAAGGCCAAATAGCATTTCTGACTTTAATATTTATTACACACAGTATGTTTGTCTCCTACACATGCACATTATCTAGAGTAATGTGGCTAAGCCCATAGGTGGAACAGGAAATCAAACTTATCATTTTATAATGTTTCCATACATGTCTTTAGACTGGAGTGCATACACATACCACAGCTAAGGAATTAGAAGGTGTCACTGAAAGGTATTGAAGTACGTTGGAAGAGACTCGGGTTTTCATCTTGATGCCGCATTTTACTATGCATTTGATTTTGGATGAGTAAATTATTTCTCCACCTTTACAATGAACCATTTGGCCCAGATAATCTCTATGGTGCTCTGCATCTCCAGAATTTTAGATCTAGATAAATGCAAACCAGATCAGAATTTGGATGTGCTCAGCTGAAGGGGAACGTCTGAAATATTTCATTAGTGTTCTTTAGCAGTGGTTGCTAATTCGCTCCCCCAACAGCATCACAAAGGAAATCTCTGATTCTTAATCATTTCAGTGAATGCCTTATGGAGCTTATGGAGGAAAAGCATGCAAAACTTTGGGACCTCATATATCTGCATATCTGGTTTCCCAAGAGTTAAAGACTGTCAAA
>NC_043701.1:27148690-27189333 GCF_006229205.1 Suricata suricatta
CCTTCTAATTTCTATATAAGTCTAATTACATGAAACAGAAGTTGGTGTTTTGATTTTTTACTTTGCTTTTCTGTTTGGAGTGTCATTGTAACTACTGTATTGTAAATGATGGAAAATAATTGCATATGTTAAAAAAATATGAAACTTTATAAAGTAAAAAAAAAATAAAATTTCAAAAAAAATTTGTTTCCATACTATGATTTTAACTCATTCCTTTGTGAAGCCATGAGAGATGTCGTTCAGCCCCCTCGCTGAGGGGAGCACTGTCAGCCAGTACCCCCAGTTGCTGCTCTTTGGATCCGGCACCGAGTTTGTACTGAGGTGGGACTTTCCTTGGGCAACTCCCTACCAGTGGTGGCTGAGTAGTGCCGGCCCATTCCTGTGAACACAGGGGCCTCTAACATGCAACTTGGGACTCGGTATCCAGAGTCAAAGCTTTCTCAGAACCGCCTTGCAGTCTGAGGCTCTTCCTGCTTTATTCTTCTTCCTTCCTCTTCCCCTTTCAAAGGCGTCGGGATGGACCTCGAGGGTGTCATGCTAAGTGAAATAAGTCAGGCAGAGAAGGACATACCATATGTTTGCACTCATAGGTCTAACAGGAGAACAGGAGAAACCTAATGGAGGACCAGGGGGAGGGGAAGAGGGAAAGAGAGTTGGGGAGAGAGAGGGATGCAGAACTTGAGAGACTATTGAATGCTGAGAATGAACTGAGAGTTGAAGGGGAAGGGGGAGTGGGGAAAAGAGGTGGTGATGATGGAGGAGGGCACTTGTGGGGAAGAGCACTGGGTGTTGTATGGAAACCAATTTGACAATAAACTATTTAAAAAAAATAAAAATAAAAGGTCACCAAAAAAAAAAAAAAAAAAAAAAAAAGGTGTCAGGACCGCATTGTGCTCCGAAGGCTGTCCTGCCAGCACCTACTCCTTCTTTTCTCTCCAAACGATTTTGTTTCCTAATAAATCTCTTGCATGTTTAATTCTGCCTTGGCGGGAGGACCTGAAGTGACATAAATCTTTGCATAATGTCAGCCATCCAATGTAATTAACAAAGCCAATCCTCAGCGTCAATACAATCAACCAGATTAGACTTCATTTCTGTTGGAAAGTCTGGCTCTTTTTTCCAGTTAAATAAACATAGTAGGATGAATTTTCAGAATATAATAAAATTACCTAAGGTAAATTATGTAATATATCTCATAAAAGATTACTGAAAACAGTCTATTCAAGATTAAGATGACATAAGAACTAATGTAATTAATGGGGACCCTTGATGGCTCAGTTGGATGAGTGACTGACTCTTGATACCAGCTCATGTCATGATCTCAGTTTGTGAGATCTAGCCCCACGTCAGGCTCTCTGTTGACAGTGCAGAGTCTGCTTGGGATTCTGTCTCCCTCTCTCTTTACCACTCCCCTGATCATCCTCTCTCTCTCAAAATATATAAACTTAAAAAAAAAAGAACTAATATAATAACTACTAATGTAATTAAAGTTTTTAGAAGATCATAAAAAATAAATTTATATATTATTATTCATTAATTAATTTTTAATAATACATTGTATACATACCTAATATAATTTATTTATGAGGCAAAGGTGATGCTAAAATGCATAGTATTCCTTGAGTAAATCTGTATACATGCATACATTAGACTGTGATGTTCAGCTTTTGGAAATAATTAAAAAAATTATGTATGAAAAGTCAGAAATAACTCCAGTAATTTTTTTATTTTTTAATTTTTTTCTTATTTATTTATTTAATTTAAATCCAAGTTAGTTAACATATGCTGTAATGATGGTTTCAGGAGTAGAAGTGAGTGATTCATCACTTACATAGAACACCCAGTGCTCATCCCAACAAGTGCCCTCCTTAATGCCCCTCACTCATTTAGCCCATCCCCCCACTAAGCACCCCACGAGCAACCCTTAGTTTATTTCCTCTATTTAGGAGTCTTTTATGGTTGGCCTCCCTCTCTGTTTTTATCCTTGTTTTGCTTCCCTTTCCCCTATGTTCATCTGTTTTGTTTCTGAAATTCTACATATAATATTTTTCTCTGACTGACTTATTTTACCTAACATAATACACTGTAGTTCCATCCACATTGTTGCAAATGACAAGATTTCATTATTTTTGATTGCTGAGTAATATTCCTGTGTGTGTGTGTGTGTGTGTGTGTGTGTGTACACATCACATTTTCTTTATCCATTCATCAGTCGATGGGCATTTGGGCTCTTTCCATACTTTGGCTATTTATTGTCCATACTGCTGCTATAAACATTGGGGTGCATGTGTCCCTTCAAATCAGCATTTTTGTATTCATTGGGTAAATATCTAGTAGTGTAATTGCTGGGTCATAGGATAGTTCTGTTTTTAATTTCTTGACAACCTCCATCTGTTTTCCAGAGTGACTGCACCAATTTGTATTCCCACCAACAGTGTGTGAGTATTCCTCTTTCTCTACATTCTTGCCAATACCTGTTGTTTCTTGTATTGCTGATTTTAGCCATTCTGACAGGGGTGAGGTGGTGGTATCTCATTGTGGTTTTGATTTGTCAGTAATTTTTTTAAATATTAAGGTTAAGCTTTTCCTGGGGCACCTGGGTTGCCCAGTCAGTTAAGCATTTGACTTCAGCTTAGGTTATGATCTCACAGTTTGTGTAAGCCTCGCATGGGGTCCACAGTAATGGTGTGGAGCCTGCTTGGGATTCTCTCCCTCTCCTAACTTTCTGCCCCTCCCCCGCCAGTACGTGTGTGTGCTCTCTCTCTCTCAAAAATAATTAATGAATAAATAAACTGTAAAGAAAAGTTTTCCTATGTATGAGCAAAAGAAAAAAGTATACACTGCTAAAAACTAATTGATCCAGCAAATACTGTTTTTACTTTTGGTATGACTAATGGAATATGATAAATATTAAACATTCATTAAAGTAAACTAAAAGAATGAATATACTTGAAGTGAAGATTTAGTTACATATACATTTATATATACATATATGAAGTGCATATAATTTCATAATATGAATAGACAAAATACATATACAAATATATACATGCATATATACAAAATACAAATGCATGAAATGTATACGCATTTCATCATATAATTTGACAAAATAAGTTCTTGATTATATTGCCTTACTATATGCCTTCATTATAGCAAGTTCAAATGGTATCACATTAAATTTGCACCTGCAGGTTTTATTCCTTGTAGAACAGTAATTGTTCTTTGGTTTTTGGGAGGCACTTTCCATTCCACTTAATCACTCATTCTGTGGGTGAATATTGGGAGAAATGGAAAAGAAATGCTCATGCTTCAGTAAAAAGGATCCATTTCCACCTCTATGTTTTCTTTCATATATCTATTTGCTTTATTACATGTTCTTTAGCAATTAATAATTTTAATAGTTTAAGGATGCTGAGATTAAAACTATGAAAGGAAAGTCATCACTCTGATTAACCATGTTCTCCAGTTCTCCAACATACCTGATTTTAGATCATCCTGACAAGCACCAAAATACCCAATTTCTTCATTTTTTTTACCTACAATTGATGTAAGACACAGGAAGGCAGGACACTTTCATGAAGATAGGTTCGATGTGCTTTGATTACTCCTTAAATGAGGTTCTATAATCACAGTATTTGTAATTGCCCCTTAGTTTATTGCCTTGGAAGTTATTACTCCTTGGAACAATGTACACAGAGAGATTCCTAATGACCAAGAGTATGAGTTATGGTAGAAAATCAGGTATTATGAAAAGGGAGATGAGAAATAGAATCTACTTGGTGCTAAGGTGCAACGGCATGTTGGGAGGATGAGAAATTAATACCTTCACAGCTTTGTGTCCTTGCACTCCTTAGACATCCTCCTGTGCCCTCCTGCCCCAAGGCCATGCATCCTTCAGGTTGAAGATTGCTGACTTTGTTCTCCTTTCCCAACTATAGCTGGCCTTTAGCTCTTCTTGTATAAACATTCATTCTGGAGCCATCGCTGGCCTAAATGCTGTAGACATTTGAGCTTGTAAATCCAGAGTATAGTCCGAGGAGGCATGAGAAAAATGGAGAGAGAAAAATTAAAGGAGAAGAAACAATAAAGAGGAAAGATGCAAATCTCTATGTATAGAGGGAAAGAAAGCATGCATATTTATACACAAATAAGGATGAAGAGGATGTATCAGCTAAGAAATAGATATAATGGTAGTTTTAGAAGGACTCGGTTAAGGTAACTGTTTTGTATTTTGATGTAAATGTTAGGGTGAGTTATAACTTCTCTTTGAAATATCCATTGATCCAAATGTTCCCAGGTAGAGAGCCCATTAGAATCACCAAAGGAACTTTAAAAAATACAGAGTCCAATCCTTTTCTAGACCTACTGAATCAGAATTTCTGAGATAGGATCCAGGATGCACCTTAACAACCCATTTGTATGTATTAGTATATTCTCACAAGACACTTTCCAGGTCTAGGAAACTACAAACACCATGTGTGGACACTGAAGGAGGATGACCAAAAAAAGGAAGGATTTTTTTTAATCTCCAGGAATTAAAAAATGAGGAAATGACGATAGAACTTGCTTTTGTGAGCATATTTAGGAAAGAGAACCAAGAAGAGGACGCAAGAAGTGACTCAGATCTCTCCCAGATTCTGACATTTGAGAGATAGTAGAAGAGAAAGGTTTAAATGGGTGAGCTAGGGTTCAAGAGGGACTGGCCTAGCAGGGAACAGTGTGCACAAGGGTGTGGAAACATAGTAGTCAAACTCAAAATCCCTGGGAGATGAGCTGTGCAGGCAGCAGATTTTATCCACTTTATGAACATGCCTAGACCTAGATGGCTCTCCAGATTCTGCCTCTCATCTTTTAAATCTCAGCCTAGAGAGGTCACCTGGATCCAGCCCTCTCTTTATCCCACCTAAGCCACCGCTTCTAGTATTTTCTCTCTTCTGTCCACTACTCACTCTCAGACTCCACTTACCATCTCATAATTTCCCTCCTCTCTCAGATTTCTTTCCAGTATCATTCACCATCTATATGTGCTTAGCTTTCTGTTTCCATGGTGAGTCTTGTTTTTTCATAATTATGAAGATGAATTCTTGTTACCAAGCTCTTCATTGGGGAATGCATTGGTTAGTGGGAAGAGCATTGGCATTAGGCACTGGGCTAGGGATCAAGAGCATTTTCCTAGTTATCACTCTAAGAAATAGAAGTGATTGATACATGAATGAATACAGATTCTAAAATGCTTTGACTAATGAAACCCTGACACTTGTACTTTTTTTTTTTAATGTTTATTTATTTTTGAGAGAAAGAGAAAGAGAGAGAGACAGAGCATGGTTGGGGAGGGGCAGAGAGAGAAAGGAAGACACAGAATCCGAAGCAGGCCCCAGGCTCTGAGCTGTCAGCGCAGAGCCCGACAAGGGGCTTGAATCCACAAACCTTGAGATCATGACCTGAGCTCAGGTTTGATGCTTAACCGACTGGGCCACCCAGGTGCCCCGTGACACTTCTTAACCCCTCTTGCAATCTACGAGTCCTCTCTGCTTAAAAACTCCTGTTATGTAGCCAACTGCTCTCATCTCACAGGCCAGGCCTATGTCCTCTGTTCCACTGTAAAATGGAAAACCATTTTTACCATTTCTTGTATAATAACCTCTCATTTGATATCTGGAAATTGCACAGTTAACTTTTTCACCCAATGTTTATTACTTATTACCACAATTATCATAAATTTTGAAATATGTTTACAAAGGGACACATCACCCCACCCCCTTTAACTCCAGCTTTCCTATATTTACGGGAAGAGCCAGAAGTCAGTTTTCCCCACAGCTATTCTTGGTTTCAGGTGACAAAACAGGGGCTACTTGCTGTAGGTATACCGACTCATGCCTGTTATTTCTTCTTGAGTCCAGGTCTGCAAACGGTGCCCCTGTAAATTTCCCTCTTCTGAAACTAAATGTTCAGAAAGGGTATCTAAACTGATATAAGGCTAAGTTTTTTCAGCACAAGTCATTTCTCAAAGCTCTATGCCACTATTCTTCATTCCAGCTATTAAAATTTATAGCAGCAAACTCTGTGAACATTGGATCTATGTGGGTTGGAGGTAAATTTAGGCCTTAATAGAGGATGTCACTCATAAGGCAAGATAATTTAAAGATGGTCTCTTTGCATTTGAATTTTAAAGCACTGCAGCAGGAAGAAAGAAGTGTTGCCAGTGTAAATTTATGTATGCTATGGCTTCTGAAAAGTATCTTTAGAATCAACATATGGATCACAGAGATCCTATAATAAGCTTGGATAACGAAAATTCACTTATTTTTATCTCAGTTTATTTTTACAGATGATTTTATACATTTGAATATCCACAGGAGCCAAAACTGTATTTCCACAGGAGAAAGACATGTATGGTAATCCAAAAGCTTGACGCCAAGTATCTGCCCCCAAACTTAAAGTTACAGGATGATCTCATTTGACCATCTGGGAAAACAATATTAAATAGATAAATTCCAAACAGTGGCCATGATCTGCAATAGTAATCTTTTTATTGTAGTTGTAGACTGTCTCCCACATAGCCTGGCGGTAACAACTGCAAAGGTAATTGAGGCACATACAAGCATAGAATATCCAGTTAAATTTAAATGTTTGTTTGCTGTATTTTTATTTGTTAAATCTAGCAACTCTATAGTAGAGGTAATTCTTTGGCCTTATGTGCCTCATTTCATTTGGCAATAGGCAGAGAATTGGAGACTCTCACTAGACCAGCAAAACTATTCAATATGCCCCTATTTTTAATAAACGTTCTTCATTCTCGTCCCATACCTTTCATTCTCAAAAGCTATAAAGCTCAGCAAAACCGAACCAAACAGAACATGGCAAAAGTCATTAATGGTGTTTCAATTTTACTCTTACCTGTGCTTATCTATATAAATAATTTACATTAGTACAAAGACTTTAACAAGAAAGCTGTTTGTGTTATGTTCCAGCCAACTCACAAAGCCCTCCGAGAGCAGCAGAAGGCATCCTGCTTCCCGATCCAGATTCCCTGAGGTTCTCTGTTAAGTGTCTTACATTTTAAAATAAATTGAGAAAATCTATGGGCTAGTGTTCCCATTAACTCAGACAGGAAAGCCAACTCTTTGGGTCAAGGAGGGGCATCACGGTCCTGTTTCCTATTTATGTGGAATTTACGTCTTGTTCTTGGCAAGACACCGAGGAAAACAAGCCTGGGTTCAGGTGGGGAGAAGGAGGGAATGCCAGAGTGTTGAGTGAGGGCTGGAGAGAAGCTGAGGCAAGTGTGTCTTCTGGGAGAGGACTTTGCAAAGGAGAAGGCACAGCCCTCTCCCTCCCGTCACTCTACAGCAGGGGGCAGCTGTTTGAGTGACACCTGTGCCTGGGCTTGCCTGGCTGACTTGGCTTCCAAGTTCTTTTGTCTCTCTGATGTTAATTTTAGTTGCCAAGTCATCATTCTAATTTTTGTCCTACCTTTTTTTCCCTTTGGAACTGATTGCTTGTTCACTACATGTATCTGCAGGAGATTTCCCTGTGATTATTGTGGGAGACGGTGATTGGGAAGGGAGGGTGAGCATGGGATTTCACAGTCACTCAACGAGAAGTCTGTGATATTTTTATCTTTAGCATAACTTATTCTGGTTACAATATTTGGAAGCAGATATCTTTGATTTTACTTTTTTAGGCTTAAATTTGAAGTGTGATGATGTAGTTTCTTTCTTGCAAGTCTCATAAGTATACCCAAAGCATTTCCTACTGGATTTAAAAGCCACAATGACTTGCCAAAGGGCCAATGCTAGGCAAACTTTGGATCCTGGAAAAAGTGACAGGGGCTGTCTTTCACCCTTCCTTGTATTCACTCATTCAGCTGGCCCTTCTCTGACCTCAGAGCTTGATTCCCTCATACTGTATTCTGTTCCCCCCCCCCCGGGGTACTCTATCCAGCTCTTCATCCTTTTCTCCTACCTGTCAATTCATTTATTCATTCAGGTATGTATTCATTCATTTCTCAAATAATTATTATCTACCATGTACTGTTCTAGGTGCTGATGTGCAGCAGTGAATAAAGCAATGTTCTTGCCCCCGTGTGTATATGGGGGTGGGAGACAATGTATAAGTGATATAATGTGTAAGTATATAAATATACATAAATATTTAAATACAAAAGTACAAGCATATAATGTCAGCCAGAGATAAAGACCATTAAGGAAAGCCCAATCAAAGTAAGAGAGAGAAGTTCTGTTAGTTATGGTGGCAAGGAAGGACCTGTTTGATGAGGAGATATTGGAGCAGCAACCTGACTGAAGTAAAGGAGGAAGGCAGGCAGATAGTAGGGTGAAGAGTTCTGGGCAGAGGGGACAGTAAGAACGCCACTGTGGGAGGAGAGGAGATCCAAGTGGTAGCCAGGGGCTAGATCACGCAGGGCCTGGTAAGGACTTTGGGATGGAGTCCTTTTCATGAAACGGGACAACATGGTAGGGTTTTAGATACAGGAACGTAATGAGGTGAAATTGATATTGTGAAACACTGTTCAGTGGCACTTCTCAAACGTTCCCGTTTTTTCATGCATTTGTGGCTTTCCATTTACTATTTCTTCTGCCCTCGAATGTCCTCTCTCACCCCATCTCTCTGCTCCCATTGTGTTTTGTACATACCATTATGTCACATTACAGTATGCTCTAATTCTTTATTAGGAGACTAGCTCGTTTAATTGTGAAGCTGCAGATGATGTCTTTATGCATTATCCACCGAGTCAGAACAACTCATGTAGCCCTTCCCTTATCAAAGTGTTGAGTGGATAAATAAATGAGGTTGTAAATAAATAAATATTTATTCTTGTTTGACTAAGAAGTGAAGTTCCACATTAAAGAATCCCTTTAACTCTGAAGATTGGTTTAATGGTATGCAGTATGAACTTGGCTTATATATTTTTTTTTATTAAAAGACTTTAAAGGCTGGCTAGAGTCAACAGCTTGTTTACTATGTATTATTCTCTAAAATTTTTTTCTTGAAACTATGTATTATTATATTATCCAGCACAATTAAGATATGAGCCATTTTTTAAAAAATTTAAATTCAAGTTATTTAACATACAGTGTAATCTTGGCTTTAGGAGTAGAACCTAGTGATTCATTCATCTCTTACATGTGACACTCAGTGCTCATCTTGAAAAGTGCCCTCCTCGATGCCCATCACCATTTAATCCATCTCCCACCCACCTCCCCTCCAGCAACCCTCAGTTTATGCTCTGTATTTAAGAGTTTCGTATGGTTTGCCTCCCTCTCTGTTTTTATCTTATTTTCGCTTCCTCCCCACTGTGTTCATCTGTTTTGTTTCTTAAATTCCACATAAGAGTGAAATCATAGGATATCTATCTTTCTCTGGCTGACTTGTTTCAATTAACGTAATATCTGCTAGTTCCATCCATGTTGAGCTTATTTTCATGGTATTATTTCCCACCTTATTTTTTCCTAAAATTTTTAAGTGTCCCAGATACTGCTGGCTCGTACTGACTACCACCCCTCTCTTTCATGTGCTCTACTGTTTCCAGGGACCGAAAGCACTTTCCTAGAATCCTTTGACGGTTAGGTTTCAGATCGGTGAGTCAGTGAGGAGGTACTGAAGCAAAATATAAGGCAGAAGGAAGAGAGATACTCTTTTTTTTTAAGTTTTTTAATGTTTTATTTATTTTTGATAGAGAGACAGAGCATGAGAGGGGGAGGGGCAGAGAGAGAAGGAGGCACAGAACAGGAAGCAGGCTCCAGGCTCTGAGCTAGCTGTCAGCACAGAGCCTGTCGCGGGGCTCGAACCCACGGACGTGAGATCTGACCTGAGCCGAAGTCGGAGGCTTAACCAACTGAGCCACCCAGGCACCCCAAGAGATACTCTTTTGCTTCTGGCTCTGCTGGTGGCAGTTTCAGGTTCTTTAGTGGTAGCTTTGGATCCAGCAGCCCCAGAAACCGCTGCTTTAGAGTTAGCACAGCATAGATTCAGTTTTACTCTTAGCCCAGGGGAGGAAGCAGGAGCAGCCCCTTCTCAGTTACGGTGCCTGAATGTCAACAGTGTCCGTGACAAGTCCAGGCTCCTGGCTCTGGCTCCACATTAGCGGTGGCTTGGTCTTCGGGTAATGCCCCATTTTGTTTTACTCAGCTCTTCCAACACAGCTGTTATGAATTTCCTGCATTAAATCCTTTCCTTCTTCTTTGGAAATACCTCAAGTGTGTCCTGTTTTCCTCACTACATACTGACTAATAAGGAAAGGAGTAGACTGCACTCCTGCACTCACCGTCGTGACCAGCGGGTAGGCTGGAAGTCACATTCTTCTCCCTCCTCTAGTTTCTAAACACAAACTCTGTCCAGTGTCATTCAAAATGATGCATTTTCAAGCTAAACAAAATTCCTGTTATTTCTAGGTTTCAGAGGGTTTTTTTGTTTATTGTTGTTGGTTTGTTGTTACTTACAAGGGGAAAAAAATCTTCTGTTGCCCCACAGAACCCAGCATGGTTCTGAGTTAGAACCCCATGCACAAAAATATACCTGTTGAACCGAAGGTAGCTTAACACACAAGAGAAACTATAAACCACAAAGCTAATAAAATATGGATGAACACTCAGAAGTATGCCACGATCAATACAGAATTTTGGGAGCCTGGGAAAGAGTGAGTGGTGGTAACCTTGACTTTCCCTGCTTTAGTGTTATCTGTTGTCTATGGAAAGACATAATATGAGGTGCAGACTTTCCTTGTCCCATTCACTTAAATGTTCAAGTTTAGTAGATGATGACTACTCAACTCGCTGTATGTCTGTGGAGTTTGAAGTGACCCACAGCCTCTTAAATGAGTGCAATTCTGCTGATAAAACCACTGGCATGGGGCAAATGGATGGGTGTAGAACTCAAGGAGTATTTAGATTTTTGGAGAAATACTCAACTACTTGGAAATGTGTAAAAGTGAATTGCCTTATTACTGTGGAAATAATAAAGCAGAAGTTAGTGAAGCAGGCATTTTCCCAGACCAAGCAGATTATAGATGTAATGCGAGATAGGGTTAAGAGGGAGAGAGGTGGTAAAAGCCTTGAATATAATGAAAAGGAGTTTGGACTTGATATTACTGGAAAGGGTTAGCTATATGGCTGTAAGAGGGAGTCTGGAATGTGGCCCACTGACCCTACATTCTACCCACCTGAGTATTATTTTCTTTTTCTCTTCTATTTCTTTTTATTTCTCTTCCTTTTATCTTTCCTTTTAAAGATAATCCAAAAGATAACATGTACTCCCCTGGGGACATAACCCATTACCAATAATAAATTTGAAGAGTTTGGTATAAATATGAAAAATTTTAACTCACATGCCAAATATGGGGGCACTTTTATAAAGGAATTGGGGACCCAAGATATCTGAATTTAATCTAGGTTTTCCTATTTAAAAAAAAAATTGGTATGCCCACTTTCCTTTGCATCATTAGCTGGAGGCCATGCCCTATGAACATTGTAGAAAGAGTCACTATCTGATTTGATGAAAGCAGTGATCATCATTGTAACTGTTTTCATATCTTTAACTGGTTGTAATTTATGGGACATTTGGGAGAAGTATAGAATCTCAGAATGGGACTAAAGCAGGGCCAAACAGACATGCGAGGGATGGATAGAAGAGACAGCATGAGAAAAGAATCAAAAAGACAAGTTGATCCACATGTTGTGGAGAGAGCAGTGGGAGATCAAGATCTATACCTAACAGCCTAGGTTTGTTAAAGGGATAGGACAGGGAGTTGTAAGGGTGTAGGAAGGAGGACTGAGGCTAAGGGCTTTAAATGCCTTGCTATTCTCCAGTTTCTAATGAATTTTAACAATTCTCTCATATAATGGAACACTCTGTTATGGGGTTGGTTAGTCACAGTTCTCTATGCTTTATTCAAGTTCAACCTTCTTCGCTTCTCTCAGGAGTCTACTGCACAGTTTCAGGGAGGTTTTCCAGTTGCCAAGGCTCCAAGCAGGGATGACAGAGTCTTATGAAATTAAGAAAGGCATAATAAGGGGGATTACTTTAAAAGGTAGAAAAGTCTGCGGAAACACTGAGAGATTTCTCCTTGTGTATGAGTTGTCTATTACCCCTAATTTCAAGGGTTAGTAATTCTAATGTTAACAAATTACAGTTCTAAGTAGGGACACAACAGCAGGCTTGTACTAGTGGAAAATTTCATTTCATGATGAAGGCATTACTAGTAATGACAAGATGAGCATTTAAACATTTAAACATAAATCATTTTTATCTTCATGTGGAGAGCTATTCAGAATCCTAACAAATGAGCTAGTGGTTGCTTGCTCTATGTTTTTGTTGACATGGAAGTATGCAGATATGCATTCTATCTAGATTAATTACTGCAGATTCTGTGAGAAAATGTGGCTTATCTTTTTTTACTTCCTTGGGTCTCATCCATTGTTTTTGGGGTCTTAATTGGTTAAGATCATGAGAGAGGATTTGATTTGAATTTCTTGTTTTCTTGAAATTTTCTTTGAAGCACTCTAGTCAACCTCTGTCTAGTTTACTTTTGAATTAGTATGAAGCTTTGTTTAAGTCACAAGAAAGTGATTATTAAAACCTATGATGTATTCTCAGTGGCAGTAGAATTTATAAAATGTTAGTAATAGGGCTTGATTTTCTCAGGCAAGGAAGGCAAGTAAAATTTTTTTTAAGTTTATTTATTTTGAGAGAGAGAGAGAGAGAGAGAGAGGGAGAGAGAGGGAGAGAGAATATGAGTCGGGGAGGTGAAGGGAGAGAGAAAGAATCCCAAGCGGGTTCTGCACTAACAAGCCTGATGTGTGGCCTTAACTCACAAACTGTGAGATCATGACCTGGTCAAAACTGAGAGTCAGAGGCTTAACCGACTGAGCCACCCAGGTGCCCCCCAAAAGTTTGTTTTATAATAATAAGAGCAATAATAAGAGCTTAACTAGAAAAAATTTTTAAAGATGTAGCTCCCTTCCCTATGTAATGGTATTTGCACCTAAATACTTAAAAGACAGCTACTTCGGGAATTTCACTAATTAGTAGTCAACAATAAATTGCAGTTTTGATTTATTACCATCCTTTGTGTAACTACTGCATGCAAGCCGTATGTTTTGTATGTAAATCATGGCTTCTGATGTGCTTGGAAGTGCTTGTTCTCTTCAGTAGGTAAAGTGCTAATTTATTACACCATTAATATGCACATTTTCAGTATCCTATAAGCAGATTTTGGAAAAGCATCCTACATATTTAGCCATCATCAAGTAAAGCATAATGAGTCATAAAATGTAGTTTTTATCATTCTCTTCACCTCATCATTTGTTTTTTGAAGGTTCATTATTTGAAATTGTTAATTAGTAATACTTTACATACTCCTCTATAATCAAACCATCACAGATATTTTGGTAGAGGGTGAATTTTAATTAATATTAACATTTTGTAGTGGTTTATCTGGACCAATCCACCTACTGTAGAAGCTGTCAGTGAAATCTGGTGTGTGTGTGTGTGTGTGTGTGTGTGTGTGTGTGTGTGTGTGTGTGTGTACATATATACAGATTCATATACATAGATATGTGCCTAAATATCCACATTATATAGAATATGTATACTTCTGTATCTACATTAGAAGTGCTGAATAGGTCTATTTAGAAATTGATCAATATGCTGTGAAGAATGTTTGATTTTTATCTTTTTATAGTTAGCTATTTGGTTGTCTCACACATTTTAGAAGTTCTTTCTCAGGGCACCTGAGTGGCTCACTCAGTTAAGCGTCTGACTTGGGCTCAGGTCATGATCTTATGGTTTGTGAGTTTCGAGCCCCGCATCTGGATCTGTGCTGACAGCTATAAGCCTGGAGCTTGCTTTGGAATCTGTATCTCCCTCTCTCTCTGCCCTTCCCCAACTCATTCTTATTCTCATATTCTCTCTCTCTCTCTCTCTCAAAAATAAACATTACAAAAAATGTTTAAAATTTGGTCTGGTCATCTCTCCCAGATTGCTTTTCTTTCACAAGGCTTTTCTGGCTTTTCTTTTTACTCATTATGATAAATAAGCTAACTAATCAACTTGTAACTTAAGAAAAATATGATATTTTATTAGGATTGTTTAAAATATTCAAATTTTCCTCAGGAAAATCGACATGTTTATGATGTTGAATATTCTAAACTAAAAATCATCTGTGTTTTCTCATTCATTCAGGTTTACTTTTGTGTTTTTGTTTCAAGAATGCTTTATAGTTTTACTTATATAAGTCTTGCACTTTTATTTATTTTTTTATTAATTAATTATTTTTTTTAAACTTACATCCAAGTTAGGTAGCATGTACTGCAATGATGATTTCGGGAGTAGAATCAGTGATTCATCCCCACATATAACACCCAGTGCTCACCAATGTCCATTGCCCATTTAGCTCATCTCCCAACCCCAAACCCCTCCAGCAACCTCAGTTTTTTCTCTGCATTTAAGAGTCTCTTATGGTTTATCTCCCTCTCTGTTTTTATCTTATTTTTGCTTCCCTTCCCCTATGTTCATCTGTTTTGTTTCTGAAATTCCACATATGAGTGAAATCATAGGATATTTGTCTTTCTCTGACTGACTTATTATGCCTAGCATAATATACTCTAGTTTCATTCATGTTGTTGCAAATGGCAAGGTTTCATTCTTTTTGCTTACCAAGTAATATTCCATTGTATCTATATACCACATCTTTAAACATTTTTTAATGTTTATTATTTATTTTTGAGAGCAAGAGAGAGAGACAGAGTGAAAGCAGGGGAAAGGAAGAGAGAGGGAGACACAGAATGTGAAGCAGACTCCAGGCTCTGAGCTGTCAGCTCTGAGCCCTATGCAGGGTTCCATCTCACAAACTGTGAGATCATGACCTGAGCCAAAGTTAGATGCTTAATCAGGTGACCTCCACATTTTCTTTAGCCATTCATCAGTCTATGGACATTTGGACTCTTGTCGATAGTGGTGCTATAAACATTGAGGTTCATGTGCACATGAACACCTGTATCCTTTGGATATATACCTAGTGCACTTTTCTCTTTAAGTTGATGTTTAGGCATGTTATTTTTTGCAAAGTAAATAGTCTGCCCTTCCATTATTTCTTCTAATTAAATTCTGTTTGTGTGCATAAAGGCTATGGATTTCTATATTTTAATTTTGCATTCTGCTAATTTATTTTATTAAGTTCTTTCATAACTTTGAGTAGTTTTTTATTATGAATTCTTTTGGGTTTCCAGATAGTTAGCTGTATCAACTGAAAATAGGTATGTTTTTGCTTCTTCTTTTCTAATTTTATGGTTTTATTTACTACCTCTAATCTAGCTGTGTTAATACCCCAATCCATAGTTAAACTGTAGTAGAGATAGCAGATCATTTCTTGTTCCAAATTTTATCACGAAAGCCTCTAGATATTTTCCATTATACGAAGCTGCTAGCCTTGGTGCTGAGGTGCGCGTGCATGTGTGAGTGTGTATATGTGTTGTTGTGAAAAGAAAATATCCATCAGTTTCTATTTTATTGAGTTTTTTAATGAAAGTTTGTTTTTTTCAAATTTTAATTAAAATCACATGCCTTCTCCATACATCTTTTAATATGATGAGTACATTAATGGATTCACCTTAAGTTCTTGTAATAAATTCTAGTTGGTCATGACATGTTTTTTAGTATATTTTTAAGCTCTTCATGCTAATCATGTATTTTCAATTTTTGTACCAATTTTCTAAAAGGAAATATCTATAATTTTTGTGTAATTTTAAATATATTTTGCCATAAGTGTTACTCTACTTCATAAAAAGAACCTGTAACTCTTCCTTTTTTTTCTGGGGTTTAGAATAATTTAAGTAATTCATCAGAAAAATCCAATAGAATTCCCTTATTGAGCTACATGTACCTGTTACATTGTATCCTGAGAGTTATTTTATAATTTTCTCTAATCTGTTTATGATAAATTATCTATTTGGACTTTTTATCTTGGTTGGGACCAATTTTGCTAAGTTTTATTTTCCCAGAAAATTACCAATTTCTAACAGAATTTCAAATATATTTTAATAGAATTTCAAATATAGTTTAATGTAAAGTTAACTAGTTAAACTGTTAGCCTTTTGTTTCTTGGTCATATTTTCAATATATCTTTATTTTAAAAATTCATATTGGGGCACCTGGATGGCTCAGTTGGTTGAACCCCTGACTTTGGCTCAGATCATGATCTCATGATGGTTTGTGGATTTGAGCCTGGTGTCGGGCTCAGTGCTGACAGCTCGGAGCCTGGAGCCTACTTTGGACTCTATCTCCTTTTCTTTCTGCTTCTCCCCTACTTGTGCTCTGTCTCTCTCTTTTTCAAAAATAAATAAACATTTAAAACAATTAAAAAATAAAAATTCATATTAAACAAGCATTTTATAGTCAGTATTGAAGTCTTGTATGGTGTCTAATTTTTTTCTTATTTTTTCTCTGAGTCTCTCTCACTCTGGCTTACTTGCTTACATTTGGTGCTTTATTATTTTGAACTCATACTTTGCTGAATTTAACCTAAGAAGCATGAATTAAGAAAAATTTCCCCCAGAAAATGTATTCTACTGCTGGGACCCATAGGGTACCATCAACAGACTATGTGGTAAAGGAGATGCGGCATCAACATCCCCCTTCAGGAAGGATCTTGCTGCTGCCCTGCAGAGAGTGTGCTAAGCAGACAAACTCTGGCTTTTAGCCGTGTCAGTTCCACTCAGCTATAAGAAGGCACAGCACCTGAAATCACAAAGCAGGTATAATGGCCTGGTTATTATAGGCCACCTCTGGACACCTGGACAGACCATACTCACTGCGGGTCACCCTGCTGGGTTGGCTGAGCTTCGCAATGCACGCATAGCTATTCATTTTCTCCCCCTGCCTCCTCCTGCTCCTTCTCTGTCCCTTCCCAGGCATTAATCCATAGCAAATCATTCTTCAGTCTCTTATCTCATCCTTGGTTTTGAAGAATCCAACCTGCAAACGTTATTGGCATAGGTTTAATGACCCTGCAATTAACATATTCCCAGGCCCAAATGCAGGCAGGTCTGTGGTTGGAAATTCCAAGAGGAAACAATCATTATTATGTTTTCCCACACTCTGAGCCATGGGGGACACAGAGAGACTTTAAGTCCTGAAGAGATTTTCCTCAAGTAGGCAGATTTTCTTCTTATAAGTGTGGCTCTTCATGGGGATCTCAGGTTTATTTCCCTTTCTTCTCACTCTGTAGAGACCCAAGGCCCAAGTCACTGGCCCCTCACAACATTTAACTCCTCAGACAGAAGGATCTCAGATCTTCATTCCCATTTGGCTGAATTTAATCTTTGGAATTTTAAGTGGCCCAAAGGAAGAAGACTTCTCTCCATAGAGGGCTTACTTAGATGGTTCGGTCAGATGCCTGGAGGAACTGCCAATCAGGAGCACCTTAAACTGAATTTTCAATTGGGATGTTGGGGCCTCCCTGGACATATGAATTCCAGCCCCAAGCCCACATGAATGTGAGCTTATGGTTTTGAATTCTCAGGAGGCAGTTCTTCTACCCAGTCCCTTATACCAGTCAAGGCAGAGATAGATATGTGTTCTTACCTGCTGCCTTTGGGTTTCTGTTTGCTTGATTTTTAACTCTACTCGTTGAGAGTATTGCCTTTGGAGGTACCATGTTTATCTGGTCTTCGCTACAATTTCCCAAATGATAAGAAAGCTTGGTTTTGTTTTCTCACCTCGTTATGTTCCATTAAACAAAAGACTTCCAGGGGCTGATGCGTGGCCTCAGAGAAACTGTAGTGTTAGCACATGCTCAGCTTTTTAGATTTGTGCTTTTTGGTGATTTTAGGCTTCTGAACTTCCTTAACCTTCTCATTGGCCAGGCTATGCATCAAAAGGGTACTTGTTTATTAAATTTTTTTTTTAAATTTTTGTTTGTTTTTGAGAGAGGGAAGGGGGCAGAGGGGGGGGACACAGAATCTGAAGCAGACTTTAGGCTCTGAGCTGTCAGCACAGAGCCAGACATGGGGCTCTAACCCATGAGCGAAATGTGAGATTATGACCTGAGCCAGTCAGATGCTAAACCAACTGAGTCACACAGGTGTCCCTCAAAAGGCCATTTAAAAGCGGAGATTTTGGGGGCCTGGGTGGTTCAGTCAGTTAGGCGGCTGACTTCAGCCCAGGTCATGATCTCATGGTTCATTGGTTAAAGCCCCGCATTGGCCTCTGTGCTGACAACTCAGAGCCTGGAGCCTGGTTCCGATTCTGTGTCTCTCTCTCTGCTCCTCCTCTATTCCTGCTGTGTCATTCTCTCTCAAAATTAAATAAACACAAGCAAGTAAACATTTATAAAGAAAAAGGGAAGATTTTTTTGTGTGTGTGTGTGGATATTTGGTCTTTTTTTGTTATTGGGAATAGAAGTAAATGTTTTAGTTTTGAGCTAGTTTGAACTGAGTCATAAGTTATGAGGAGGAAGCATGAAAAGAAATAAATTCTAAAAGTCATTGATAGAGATTTGAAACTATATTGACATTAAGGCCATCTTTTAAAAAATTTTTTTAATGTTTTTATTTATTTTTGAGAGAGAGAGAGACAGCATGAACAGGGGTGGGTCAGAGAGAGAAGGAGTCACAGGATCTGAAGACAGGCTCCAGGTTCTGAGCTAGCGGTCAGCACAGAGCCTGATGTGGGGCTCAAACCCACAAACCCTGAGATCATGACCTGAGCCGAAGTCGGGCGCTTAACCGACTGAGCCACCCAGGCGCCCCGGCCATCTTTTTTATAGAGCTGGCTCTGGCTAGTCAGCTGTGCAAAAGGACATTCAAGGAGAAAAGCACTGACTCTGAGCCAAAAGGATAGGTATGCAAATGAAGTTCTGAGAAAAATATCAGAATTAAGGGAAAAAAATCACCCACAACTCTGAGATGTGGTCCATCTTCAAAATCTATTGCTCCAAACATTACTAAAAGCATCTTGCTGGCATTATTGACTGAGGGAAGGTAAATCTAGGGTTATAGGATAGCTTATTAGTAGGGAAAATCATCTTTCAAATGACAAATTTATTGCTCAGGGGGGTTAGATGGTTGGCATAGAGTCACAGAGGATTGTGGTGCTATCTTGTGGCTGTTTTGTAATAACGAGCAAACCCAGGAATGAAACAGGGTTAAGTCAAACCAAATTTCTTTTTTCTTTTTTTTTTTTTTAAAGAAAATATGCACAATGGATTTCTAATATAAATTGACCACATGAAAGTTTTAGTGATAATGGAGGGCATGCCGATCAGGCATGGTGTTTGCAATAGAGACGCTAGCATGTATAAACCAGTAAGCACTTTATTGTGTATATACTGTACTGATTTATATTATCTCTAAACATCATTGTGGCAGCAGTTGGATAGAGTTTCCTTCAAGAGATTTATGTTATAAATAAACAAATATTCTTGCACCTAGCAAATATTCTTACTCCCAGGATTCCATCTGAGTGAACTCTGGGGTACAGATGAGAACCAGTCTTGGTTGACTCTGCTCTTTTTTTTTTTTTTTTTTACTTTTCCCAATCCTATCTTGCTTCTCAATCTTCCCATATGTCTCAGCAAGTGCTATAATAGGACTGATGAGTGATGTATGTGTGATATCTTGCCTAAAATGAAAGTCTAAAATATATTCTGAAAAAAGTAACAGTAACAACACTTGGGGCATATGCACAGGTGACAGATGTTGTTAGGAGAAGGGCCATATTTTTCATGGATACAGAGCACCTTTCTCTGAGGCCAACAGTATGTTCCTTCCCATCACCCATTTGTCGATGACTCCGAAGGCTCCTTCGGTGACGGAGTGACAGAGCACTGATGCTTGGTGCTGTAATCACTCTTGCTGTAATTGCTGTTGTTATGTATACTCAGTACCATCCACAGTGTTTTCCTTCCTGGTGGGTAAGAACTTTCACAGCCATGTAGAGCTTCTGCTCTGCACTGCTTCCAGAATCTTGTTTATATGTGCCGAGTCCCTACTCTCCCGCTCCAAAATCGCTGGGCTGAACAGGGACGGGACTGGGTGACACAGGTCTTGATTTGCCCTGATACAAAACCTTTGTATTGGATCGATGTCCATTGTTGTGACCCTTCTCCAAGGATGAGAGGGCAGTTCTGATTAATTCTGAATCATTTCTTCAGTTTCACCGATTTCCTTGGAAGGATTTAAATTCCCTTATTTTTTCCTACTCACTTCCCATATATTAATTTTTTTAAAAGGAAAGTTGATCTATACTGTATTTCAGACTCTGCCCATTTGGCCACACTCACCAGGTGTCCCTTTGTAATGCATACTGGAGAGATGTACCTTACAGGTACATCTGCCCTCAAGATCTGCCCTCACCTTCCCTCCTGGCCACCAGACCAGAAGCTAAGTCCTCTGGGCCTTGCAGGAAACACAGTCAGTCTGTTAAAAGTTTGAGAGACCTACATGATAGATCCGTTCTAACAAGCCCACTCCCCTGAACATTTGATCCCTTTCCATGCTCTGCCAAGGCAGTTCTGGTATTGCTATTCATTTTATGGGAGCCAACCTTTTCCAAGTGTCTAAGGACCTTACCAGCCACGCTTCACGACTGGCACTCTTGCCTGGACACGGTATTTTGTCTCATAGGAATGCGCTCCCCGTATTGATAAAGTTTGCTTAGTTCAGCTTTACATTTTGCCACTCTTTGGTCCAGCATCCTTAGCACCCTTCCTAGATATACTTTTCTGGCTTTGGCTGGTAGAGTCAATGTCTGTAGCTCCCGAGTAAAATCTGAGTAAGGAATAGTATAAAGAAGAGAAAGGAGCCATGGAAGAATCCAATCCCTGCTGGTTACAGGAAGAGACACTGGTGTCCTCAGATACGATGGGGAGTTCCGGAATGTAAAACCCATCACAAATGCTGTCCCACCTTGATACAAGGGAGTAGGGCTTTTGTACCCTTATCCAATCAATTGTAGGTTATTGGCCATGGGATAAATGGCATAAAGTTAGTTCAATCTCAGGTGCTTTTCCAGAAAAGATCGGAGGGGTAAACCATTAGCTACAGCACTCCACAGCAGCTAGGGTTTGGGCACATCAACCAGAGTAGGAAAGGAGACGGCAGGGGATTAGAGCAGGCCACCCACACAGCATGCTGTACAATTTATCAAAATGTTTGTTATGTTAATGCTCAGCTGAAAGATAATTTCCAAATTTTTACTAGTATTTCAACCAGAATGCATTATTCTCTTCTCTCCATGTTTAACACGTTGCTTAACCCCCTATTTGTAATTGCTTTAAAATTTCTTTTTTTTGTAATTTTTTTAATGGTTTTTATTTATTTTTGAGAGACAGAGACAGTGCGAGCAGGCGAGGGTCAGAGAGAGAGGGAGACACAGAATCTGAAGACAGGCTCCAGGCTCTGAGCTAGCTGTCAGCACAGAGCCCAACGTGGGGTTTGAACCCACGAACTGTGAGATCATGACCTGAGCTGAACCTGGATGCTTAACAGACTGAGCCACCCAGGCGCCCCTAAAATTTCTGAAATACAGTTAATTGTTTATGTAACAATGTCCCAACTCAATTGTAAATTTGGAGGATACAGTCAGTCATTCTCCACTGGACCTCAGAGTGAACTTACACATTGTATCTAATACTTTTTAAAAAAGATGTGTTTGATGATATGTATCAGAGTTGGCAGGAGAAAACCTATAGATATCCCTTTTGTAAAGAAAAAGTATTTTCAGCTTATCTTTTAGGTTAGTCTGCATCTTCATGTGCTGTATTTGCTTAGTGATTGTGTGTGTCACAAAGATCTCATAGATCCTTGGAATAAAACGGTTATATACGCGTACAACCTGAGCAAACTCAGAAGAGTTTGCTTTGTAAAGAGATAATGACGGTATCGTTGGGAAAAGCTGTGGTCAGGGTCTCAAAGAAAATCCTTGAATAAGGATTAATTGTAGTAAGTGTGGACTGGGGCTCCTGGCTGGCTCAGTCGGTTGAGTGTCCGACTTTAGCTCAGGTCATGATCTCACAGTCCGTGGGTTCGAGCCCTGCATTGGGCTCTGTGCAGACAGTTCAGAGCCTGGAGCCTGCATCAGATTATGTATCTCCCTCTCTCTCCGACCCTCCCCTGCTCACGCTGTCTCTCAAAAATAAATAAAAAACATTAAAAAAAAAGAAAGAAATGTGGACTCACTTAAGTAAACTTTAGAGATCCCCAGAGAGAAAAACATAATGTACCTATTGGATTTTCTTCTCTAGTTTGTTAGAAAAGAAATATCTGCCACTCAAATATTATCAGCAGAGTAGAAAACAAACAGAAATAATGTTTTGGCAAGAAAACATCAAGCATGTTAAAGAGCTTTTCAAATCGTTAAAAGGTGGATGGAAATAACATGAATTAAACCAGTTCTCCTCAAAATATTAAGTCTTCTTTAAGGCCTGAGGTGAACACTTTCAATAGTTTGCTTTTTTGATAGTTGTCTGCTTTTGCAATCTAATTAAAGCTTATTCTTTTTACAAAGATTCTATCGCTGATGTTTAATCTGCCCATTTTTCAGACCAAGACACTGAGGTACAGAGTTAGTGGGCAACTTACCAAAAATCTGAAAAGTGAAACTCTTATTAAGCCCACAGCTCTAAAAGGAGAGTGTATCCTTGTAAACTACAGCAGACTCTCTTTTTGGTGGAACTTTGTAACGCCCTGCAGATCGCCAATGTCTTTGAGTCGTTTTTGTTTGTTTGTTTGTTTGTTTGTTTTTTGGTTTTTATAGTCAAGGAAATTTATTTCCTGAGGTCATGACACCGGAAGTAGACTCAGCCACAGTTGTGGAGCTCTCCTGGCGGAGGCCAGAGCCTTAAGGACCTGCTGGATGAGCCAGGACGCCTGCAGGGAAATGTCCAATTACCTCGGTTAGTGTTCAGGACAGCAGAGATCCGTCCCAGAGCCAAGGTGTCAGGGAGCAGATTCTGAGCACATGCAGGCTTCGCTGTGGGACCTCGGGGAGAGGGAAGTGGCAACAATGTACCGGGGCTCCAGCCGCGCCGGGTCAGACTGAAACAAACCATGTGTGGCGGGGTTTGGGTCAGCAGGCTGGAGAGGTTTCTGCTTTTTGATCCTTATCGCTTGGGGCCCCATGGCAGGGTCTTGGGAGCCACCTGAGCCCCAAAGCTGCGAAATTCTTCAGAGCTGCTCGTATCAAGAGCCTTCTCGTCGCTGTTGGTGGTCCAGGGAGCATCCTGTACCCCAAAGCCCTTGGCCGGCGCCTTGGACTCCTGGTGGGCCGGTGGCTGCATGTACACCTGCAATGGCTCGCTGTCCGCCACGTCAGCGGCTCTTCCGCCTCCAGGTTGAGAATGTGGCCGATGGCCCCGTCACAGTGATGCGGGTGAGGTCTGGGGCCCCACTCTGGGAAGCGAATGCCCACCTTGAATTCATCCACTATTTTGTGATGGCTTTTCCACGGGCACAGTGTCTTTGAGTCTTGAACAAATTGGTCAGGAATTGGATCTTCCCTCTAGCTTCAAGGAGAAACGAAACGAAGGGCCTGTTATCCCGAGATCAGTGCACTTGTTTGGCATGAAATTATTTATTGAACAAATAAATATTCTTATTTTTATGACAATATTCATTTTATACATGGTTACCATATTGTTTAACATTGTATCTCAGTATGTTATTGAAATTTCTAAATTGTTTAAAATAGAGAGATAGTAAGACAGAGGGATTATCAACGATTGGAATAGTGTAGATTAAACATGCTTGGAGTTGGCTGAGTGCATTAGAACAGATCTTTATAGGCACATGAGTATTTGTCAGTGAAGACTAAAGTAGGGATATCTGTTAATAATGATTCAGAAAATTAAAATGAAGTGTTTAGAGTCCACATTTTGTCATATTGGGATTTGAAACTAATGTTAAGTATATTCTCAGATCTGCTGTAACCTGAGGATCTCAGGTTAACTCCTTTATGCTTACCTGTGGAGGTCTAAGAACACTAGCTTTCTCTTCTGTCTTCCTCTTTCCACCAGCTTTCCCCACATAGCCCATAGGAGGCCAGCATGTGTGTCTCTAGGACTGAACTAAATTTCCCTATGTTGTGAATGGTTGGAGGAAGCAAATTATACACAATTGAAGCAAGTTTCTGTATTTCTCTTTTCTTGGCATAGATTTAAATCATGATGTGATCATTTTTCATCCCTCCCTGTCACTTTTCCCACTTTCTAAGCAGACATCTTCCAGCTTCCATTTTTTATAGGATTACTTTGTCAACATAAGGTGCTGCAATACATCTACTTTAGAAATGTATGTGTAGATGTCAGATACTCAGAGGACTCCGTACCGAGGAAAACTGACACTTAGCCCAACAACTCCATTGAATGATTGTTGACACACTAGCTGGCACTTAAGAGAGGTACTGAGAATCAACTTGCTTCCTTTGTGTTGGTCATGGATGACCATGTGGCCTCAATTCAGTGCACATCCTTTAGGCTTAGTGGTTGAGGGACCGGCAGACTGCTTGGGACCTTTGGCTCTTTGGTTAAGAAGCACCAGTGTTTTGGCAGAAGGGACCCTTGTCTAGCCAGTAACTCCCCAGATGTTTATCTGTTGATGAGCATAACGAAGGCTTCAGCTTATGTTGTGTCTCTAACCTAGTCTCTCCTCACTCATGGCCTTCTCTAGGCTGCTCTTACAGCATGACTGTCTCTCACCGTTTTCTGGGAATTGGAAGGTAAATGTCTATCAACCTGAGTAGCTGAGACAAAGCTTTCTTCTCTCAAAGATATATGACCATATAACTGGAGCTTTAGCTGTTTAATATTAGAACAAAATAGATAAGAATGTCAGGAAGTGGAGTGGGAACAAATACATGAACATCCTTGTAGAGGAGAGATCTAGAAGGAAGGTTTAAACTTTCACAAGTTTATCCTGAACTTGTATAAATTAGCAATACATATGCAGGTGATTTGTTGAGTTCCTTATTATTATATGGCAAGTACTTGTGTACCTTTTTTAACTGTGATTTGGGGAATATATTATTATCTTGTTCAGTGGGTGAGAAACCTGTCTTCAGAGGTTAAATAACTTGCCAAAGTGACACGGCTAGTAAGTAATGGAGCCATATTGGCTCCACCTACTCGCTCCAGAGGTTAGCTCTGAACCATTCTGCCGAGATGATGCATACATTTTGTGACCGGAGGGGCACTCCTGGGGCTGTGCGAACGGCATCTTCACTCTGCTCTAGTGCCCTGGGCAAAGAGAAGGGTGGACGTAAAATTCTGGCTCCTTTGTTCTCTATTGAATAGCCTCACATTGTAGGTAGCCTCTATTTTTTATGCTCTAAGGCCCCTGAAGGAAAGGCAGCACTAGGAAAGGGAAGATCTTTTTTTGTGGCTCCTGTATAGTGCTAAGTCTGGGTTTTATAGGGCAGTGCCAGATTGATTTATATTCTTTCTTGCAATGAAAAAAACCAATTTTTATTTAAAAAGGAAAGATTCTTGAAGGCAGCAGGAAATGAATAGGATTAAAAAAGGTTATATTTTTTTCTCCTTTGACATTTTCTGCTATGTTGACATTTTTCTGTGGTGTTTGGCAGGGGTGAGACCTTTGCTGTTTTGCTTTATTTATTTATGTTTATCTTAAACAAATCAAACTCTTTGTTTAAAACTATTTCTATTGTTTTTCCTTTTCATCTCTGTAGGGGCAAGTCTTTCCAAAAAATCAGAAATTGCTTTTATTTGATTCAAGGTTAAAATACATTTGTGGAAAAGATTTATGTTGTTTTCCCTTGTTTAAAAAATTTACACTAGAAATATATGTATTCTAGAAGAGAAATGAATGTTTCTCTGATTTAAAGAATTTTAAATATTTAGCTTCCGAAAAAAATCACAATTATATGAACACTGGGGCACCTTGGCTGTCTCAGTAGGCTATGCATCTGACTTTGGCTCAGATCATGATTTCATGGTTTGTGAGTTCGAGCCCTGCATCAGGTTTTGTGCTGGCAGTGCAGAGCCTGCTTGGGATTCTCTCTCTCTCACTCTCTTTCTTTGGCCCTCCTCTGCTCACTTGCATATGCTCTCTTTCTCTCTCTCTCTCTCTCAAAATAAATAAACTTAAAAAAAATATATAAACACCAACGCCATATTTATGCAATACATGCAGTTTTTTTGAACTTGATTTTGATAGGCAGGATGGATAGTTTAGGACAAAATTCTCCTTTGGTATAAAGAAATATCAATTTAGCATTTCAGAAAGGAGCCCAAGTGAAGGCTTCCCAGCTCAGACTGTGAAGCAAGCATGCCACATTTCGGAGGGTTCTTACATTAGTAAGTTGGTCCTTCTGAGGACCGTTTGGGTGGTGGCTATTCACTACACAATTTTACTAGTTTGAAAGTCAGAGAATTATAGAATTTCAAGAATTGAAATGTCTATCAATGAACTTCAGCCTTCCTATTTTGTTAGATATTTTTTGTTCTTTCTTTAAAAATGACATTATGCATATTACAATACGGAAAATATCCTGTTCAGTCTTCCCCTGTGTAAAGCCACTGGCACCTATTTTAGTTTCCTGGGCCTCGCATTAGAAGAAACCATAAAACAGGGTGGCTTCAAACCACACAGATTTATTCTGCCACAGGTCAGGAAGCCAGATGTCCATACTCAAGGTGTCAGCCAGATTAGTTTCTTCTGGAGGGTCTGAGACAGAATCTATTCCACATTCCTCTCCTCCCCTCTGGTGGTTCCCAGCAATCCTTAGTGTTCTTGCATTGTGGACACGTAACTCCAGTCTCTGCCTCCCTCTTTACAGGACATTCTCCTCTGTGTGTTTTTTTGTCCAAATTTCCCTCCTGTTATAAGGACACCAGGCACTGGATTAAGGTTCACCCTAATCCAGAATGACCTCATTTTACCTTGATTGTAACTATAAAACACCATTTCCATATAAAGTCACTCTCACAGGTCCTGGGGTTAGGACATCAGCGTACCCTTTTGGGAGATAGAGTTTGGCCTGCTCTGGGACCACGAGGGCCTACTAGAAGTAGAGGGCCTGTACTAGGAGGCAGAATCCATGCTTGACTGAGCAGTCAATGAAACCCTATTTATTCAGTGGTTCCATTTTTGCAAATCTTAAGTGACTGTTCAGAGTGTTTTATTTTCCTAGAATATTGACTTGAAATGACTCAGCTACAGATTGGTGTATGAAAATCTCCTATTGGTTTCATATTACTGATGTTTGCTATAATGAGGTTTAAAAGCTGGTAATGTTCGTGGTTTTAGTAGTTTGTTAGGCATTAAGAAAATGAGTCAGGGGGTGGCTGGGTGGCTCAGTCAATTAAGTGTCTGGCTTCGGCTCGGGTCATGATCTCGCAGTTTGTGAGTTCAAGCCCCACATCAAGCTCTGTGCTGACAGCTTGGAGCCTGGAGCCTGGTTCAGGTTCTATGTGTCCCTCCTTCGCTGCCCCTCCCCTACTCATGCTTTGCCTCTGTCTCTCTCTAAAATAAATAAACATTAAAAAATTATAAAGAAAGTCTCTGCCCTTGAAAATTAAAAAAAAGAAAAGAAAAGAAATGAGTCAGGACATATGTGCACCACTGTGTGGCCAGAGGAAGGACTCTGAACTTAGCACTTCCCACTCCTCAAACTTGCTTGAGGAAATGGAAGGCTAGTCCCAGGAGCAAGCAGAAGAAACAGACCGGGGTGGGGACAGAGCCTGACTTGGCACTGAAGGTGCGGTGACTTCTCTCTTGGGCGTGAGCTGCCTCACTCAGCAGCCTCATCTCCTCATAGTGACCTGCTGACATGCCTGGGTGAGGACTTCTGGACATCACCAGCCAGCGTGCAGTTAGGTGCCCAGGGGAAGTTGGAGAGGTGGACGGGAAGAGGGAGGCCTGCGTTCAGGGCCCGCCTTTGGAGAACAGAGCAAGGAGAACAGGGTGGGAGGATCCTGCTGACATGAGAGCTGGGCCAATAAGAGGCAGCCCAAGGCCTCCCTGCAAGGAACTCACGGAGGAAGGATGAAAACTTCTTGAACTGGACCCTATATGTCATGTGGGAATACTCCTGGTTAGACCTTGCAGAGCTATTGAGAAAACACGACTCCCTTGGTGAAGAGGAACATCTTTGGATTTCTTTACGCCATCAATTAAAACCTTCTTCTGATGAGCACTGGCTCGTGTGCCTGTGTAGTTGGGAACCGAGGACAGCTCGCTGGGCTCTCCCGTGGAGACATTTTCCCCAGGTGTCTGGGGGGAGGTTTTGAGCCAAGGAAAGTGTTTCATTCGAATGAAGTAGTCTGGGTCTTTTCAACCTAGGACAAATCAGGTATGAATGTCACTCTTTGAAAAGCCCTAAAACTGTACACAAAATTTCATGTAAATTTCCATGTACTTTTTGATGAAGGTCAATAGCTTTCAGTGGAAGGCCTTCATAGCACAAAAAGGACTAACCTTACCTCTTTCTGATCTACTCTGAGTTGATAGAACACAATGAACTTTGTTTCATTTAGTACTTTCTGTTCTACGTGGGATACTGTCCCTTCTCTTCTTGCCCTCACTCCTGCTGGACTTTGTCTCAGATTGCAACTCTTAGCTTAAAATTCATCTCTTTCTCTTTCCCGTCTAAAGAACATTCTCCCCTTCCCTATTATTCTCTGCTCAGCTCCCTGTGTGTTTCCACTAAAACATGCATCAAAACATACATAATTTGCTTATTTTCAATCTACTTCCTAAAGGGCAAGGATCTTGTCTCTCTTATTTCTCTTTAAATCCCAAGGGCCTACCCCAGTGCCCACATGTTCATAGTTGTAGTGCAGAGTAAATGCTCAGGAAATAGTTATTGAATACAAAATACCTAAAGAACACATTCTAACCTCAGGTAAGAAACTGAAGAGCATTACATTTATAGAATCATAATCCTAAGAGACAGTTCCAGATACTTGTTTTTTACACTACATTCGTAATTATTTGTGCTGATGAAATCACTGGCTGTTCCCATAATCAGAGCTTAATTTACCTTTGCCAAAGAAATGGAATTTCTTAAAGTTCCATTAAAAAACAACAACCCTAGATATTAGCAACCAGTGAAGCAAATTCTAAACTGAAATGAAATTTATAGAACATTTTCTTCAATCTAATATAACTTGCAAAAAATAAAAGAACCCAAATAGTTCTTGTTACCAATGCCCACATTTCCGAGCACGTAAAAACATGATGTATTCTGTTACTCCTTTGTGTACCAGTAATTTCAAACCTCATGCATAGCAATTCACAGAGCAGTGCACTCACAAAAAGGGGGCTCAGGAGAGACAGATTTGGGGCCCAATTTATTGACAGGTTTCAATGACTAAGCCTTTCTGTGTCTGTTTTTACTTTTTAATATTTTTTTAAAGTTTATTTTTGAGAGAGACAGACACAGTATGAACGGGGTAAGAGCAGAGAGAGAGGAGACAGAATCTGAAGCAGGCTCCAGGGTCTGAGCTGTCAGCACAGAGCTCAATGGGGGGGCTTGAACCCATGAACCGTGAGACCATGAAGTTGGATGCTTAACCAACCGAGCCACCCAGGTGCCCCTGTGTCTGTTTTTAAAAGAGAGATCTATACCTATAAATATTAGCCTGAGTTTCAACAGTAGTTCTAGTTTACCTTTAAATTTCCAAAGACAGACAGGATATGTGAATCTGTATCTTTGTACTTTGGTGACTTCATTTTTTAAAAAGTTCTTTAGCAGTCCATTTCAGGACAGTGTTGGCAGTGAATAATTTAATTATTCATCTAGGACAGTTCTTAAATTTAGGACAATGATGACTGATACAATGGCATTTCAGTTTAAGTGACAGAAAGCTTGCTTTCTACAGATTATTGTTCCTTCATATAAAAATAAAATGCACATCAGAAGGGATTAAGTTAAAGCTTCATTACCTATGGAATATTTTATGAAAAGGTTTTTCTCCAGCCTGTTGCTTTAAGGATTGTCGTCACTTTTCAGCCAAAGAGGTCTCAACTTGTTGCACAATTTGCTTAAGTTATAGCTTTACCTGTAGACTTCTAGGTTCAATAAAATGTTATGTTAAAATCAGGTTTTGTATTTATTTATTTGTTACCTTTCTCTAGACCTATAAGGAAATACTCTTGAAATTTTAAGATAGTATCATTTTTCTAACGAAAGCACTGCATAATCATTGTAGAAAAACTTAAATGTGAATAAAAAAGTTCAGCATGCCCTAATAAAACTATGATGAATGTTCTTTTGATGAAATATCCATTTTTGAATCATTTCCAGAATAAGTTTTCTCTGTGTACAACTTTAAAGTATATTACATATATTTGAAACTACTTACTGATACTTATTATTGATAAATCAAATGTAATTTTTCTTTAATCACAGTTTATACTATTAAGATAAAGAATAAAGCCAAACAAATTGAAAAAATGAAAATAGCAACTTATTCCTAAAAATATTAACTAGGAAAAAGTAAAATAAAACAATTTAGTCCTGTAGGTCATGTTAAGTTAATTACACTGTGATTATGTGCATGCTCCATGAGGGCAAAGATTTTTGTTAGTTTTGTTCACAAATTTTGTTCATAATTCTTATGCCCAAAACAGTACTTGCCATATGTTAATACTAGAGATCATTTGTAGGATGAGTTAATCAGGGAAATAGAATAAACTTATGGTTTGTAGACAGTTTAAAGCCCCTGTTGGCAGTATAGCTATAAATAATCAAAATGGATTCATTCAGTACCTCTCATGTTTGGACCCCACAGATATTTGCCTCTAATTATGAGGAAACCACAGCTCACATTGGTCTCTTTGGTCTCCCTCGTTTAATAGTCCAGCAAAGTTAAGAACTGATCCACACAATGAGAAATGAGTTACAAATCTACTATGATGTTTATTAGCTAAAGATATCTAAAATTGAGATCTATATCTATACATGACTGATTAGAAAATCATTCTAGGTGGATTATTTGTTTTTGGGGGGGTATTTAGTTGTATAAGTTCTTTATATATTTTGGATACTAACCTCTTATCAGATATGTTATTTGCAAATATTTTCTCCCATTTAGGAGGTTGCCTTTTATTTTCGTTATTTCTTTTGCTGCACAGAAGCTTTTTATTTTGATATAGTTTATTTTTGCTTCTATTTCCCTTGCCTCAGGAGTCATATTTAGAAAAATATTGCAACATCTATGTCAGAGAAATTACTACCTGAGTGTTCTTCTAGGATTTTTATGGTTTTAGGTCTCACATTTAGGTCTTTAATCCATTTTGAGAGTATTTTTGTATATGGTGTAAGAAAATGGTCCATTTTTGGGGTGCCTGGGTGGTTTAGCCAGTTAAGCAGCTAATTTCCGCTCAGGTCATGACCTCACGGTTTGTGGGTTCAAGCCCCACGTCAGGCTCTGTGCAGACAGCTCAGAGCCGGGAGCCTGCTTCAGATTCTGTGTCTCCCTCTCTCTCTCTCTGCCCCTTCCCTACTCACATTCTGTCTCTCTCTCTCTCAAAAATAAATAAATATTTTTAAAAATATTTAAAAAAAGAAAAGGTCAATTTTCATTCTTTTGCATGTAGCCACCCAGTTTCCCTATCACCATTTGTTGAAGAGAGTGTCTTTTTCCCATTGGATGTTCTTTCCCACTTTGTTGAAGATTAGTTGACCATATAATTGTGAGTTTATTTCTGCGTTTTGTATTCTGTTCTATTAATTTATGTATCTATTTTTGTGCCAATATCATACTGTTTTGATTAATACAGCTTTGTAATATAACTTAAAGTCTGGAATTGTGATATTTCCAGCTTTCCTTTTCTTTTTCAAAAATGCTTTGGCTATTTGAGGTATTTTGTGATTCCATATACATTTTAGCATTGTTTATTCTAGTTCTGTGAGAAATGCTGTTGGTATATAAGGATTGCATTAAATGTGTAAATTGCTTTGGGTATTATAGACATTTTAACAATATTTGTTCTTCCAATCCATGAGCATGCAATGTCTTTCCATTCCTTTATGTCATTTTCATTTTCTTTCATCAATGTTTTATAGTTTTCAGAGTACAGATCTTTCACCTCTTTGGTTAGGTTTATTCCCAGCTATCTTATTCTTGGTGTAATCATAAATGGAGTTGTTTCTTAATTTCTGTTTCTGCTATTTCATTATTAGCATATAGAAATCAATGGATTTCTGCACATCAACTTTGTATCCTGTGACTTTACTGAATTCATTTTTCAGTTCTCATAGGTTTTGGTGGGGTCTTTGGGTTTTCTATATATAGTATCATGTCATCTGCAAATAATGAAAGTTTTATTTCTTCCTTACCAATTTAGATGCCTTTTATTTCTTTTTGTTGTCTGATTGCTATACCTAGGACTTCCAATACTATGTTGAATAAAAGTGGTAAGAGTGGACATCCTTGTCTTTTTACTGACTTTAGGGGGAAAGCACTCAGTTTTTTCCCCATTAAGTATGTTGTTTACTGGGATTTTTCACATATGGCCTTTATTATGTTGAGTTATAGTTGAGTTTCCTGCTAAACATTGAGGGCTTTTATCATGCGTGGTTATTTTATTTTGTTGAATGCTTTTTCTATCTGTTGAAATAATCATATGATTTGTATCCTTTCTTATTGATGTGATGTGTTATGCTGAATGATTTGTGAATGAATATTGAACCACTCTTGCATTCTAGGAATAAATCCCAGTTGATCGTGTGAATGATTTTTTTAAATGTATTATTGGATTCAGTTTGGTAATATTTTGTGGAGGATTTTGGCTCTATGTTCATCAAACATATTGGGCTGTAGTTCTCTTTTTTTGTAGTGTCTTAAACTGGTTTTGGTATGAGGGTGATACCAGCTCAGAATAAATTGGGAAGTTTTCCTTCTATTTTTTTGGAATAGTTTGAGAAAAATAGGCATTAATTCTTTTTTAAGAAGAATTTAAAGGGGCGCCTGGGTGGCTCAGTCGGTTGAGCGTCCAGCTTCCTCTCAAGTCATGATCTCACGGTTTGTGGGTTCAAGCCCCATGTCGGGCTCTGTGCTGACAGCTAACTTAGAGCCTGGAGCCTGCTTCAGATTCTGTATCTCTGTCTCTCTCTGACCCTCCCCTGCTCTCACTGTCTCTGTCTCTCAAAAATAAATTTAAAAACATTTAAAAAATTAAAAAAATTAAATTAAAAAAAAAGAAGAATTTAAAGGTTAAGAATTTAAGAGTTAAGTTTGGTAGAATTCATCTGTGAAGCCATCTGATCCTGGACTTTTGCTCCTCAGGAGTTTTAGAGTGCTGAATCAATCTTCTTGCTAATAATCGGTCTTTTTCTTCCTGCTTCCGTTTGAGGAGGTAATATGTTTCTAAGAATTTATCCATTTATTCTAGATTGTCTAATTTGTTGGCATATGTATTTTTTTAAGACATTCTCCCAATTGTTTGTATTTCTGTGGTGTTCATTGTTGTTCCTCCTCCTTCATTAGTGATTTCATTTATTTGAGTCATCCCCCCCACCCCTTTTGATGAGTCTGGCTAGAGGTTTATCAATTTTGTTGATTTTTTCAAAGAACCAGCTCCTCATTTAATTGATCTATTTTTTTTAAGTTCTCATACCATTTATATCTGCTCTAATCTTTATTATTTCCTTTCTTCTACTGACTTGGGGTTTTCTTTGTTGTTCTTTTTCTGCTTTTGTAGATGCGAGGTTAGGTTGCTTATTTGACAATTTTCTTGCTTCTTGAGGTAGGCCTGTATTGCTATAAATTTTCTCCAAGAGCTACTTTTTATGCATCCCAAAGATTTTGGACCATTGTGTTTTCATTTTTGTTTGTTTCTATGTACATTTTAATTTCTTGGCTTCCCCATTCATTGTTCAGTTGCATGTTAATTAACCTCCACATATTTGTGTTTTTTCCAGATTTTTTTTTCTTGTGGTTTATTTCTAGTTGCAGAGCATTGTGGTCAGAGAAGATGCATGGTAGGAGTTCAGTCTTTTTGAATTTATTGAAGCTTCTTCTGTGGCCTAATATGTGATCTCTTCTGGAGAATGTTCTGTGTGCACTTGAAATGCATGTGTTTTCTGCTGTTTTAGAATAGAATGTTCTGAATATATCGTTAAATCCATCTGGTCCAGTGTGTCATTCAAAGCCATTATTTCCTTGTTGATTTCCTGTTTGGATGACCTGCCCATCAATGTTGGTGGGGAGGGAAAGTCTTCTACTATTATTGTATTACCATCAATTATTTCCTTTATGTTTATTATTAACTGTTTTATGATTTTGATGATTGTATGTTGGGGGCATAAATATTTACAGTTGTTAGGTCTTAGTGGATTGTCTTCTTTATTATAATACAGTGTCCTTTTTTGTCTCTTGTTATAGTCTTTGTTTTAAAGTCTATGTTGTCTGATACAAGTATTGCTACTCTGGCTTTCTTTTATATCCATTTGCATGATAAGTGTTTCTTCATCCTCTCACTTTCAATCTGCAGGTATCTTTAGGTCTGAAATGAATCTTTTGTAAGCAACATATAGATGGGTATTTTTTTTAATCCATTCTGTAACCCTATCTTTTGATTAGAGCATTTAGACCATTTATATTCAAAGTAGTTATTGATAGATATGTATTGCCATTTTGTTATTTGTTTTGTGGTTGTGTTTTGTAGTTTTTCTCTGATCCTTTCTTCTCTTTCTCTCTTTCATGGTTTGCTTAGTGGAAAACTGTCTTAGTGGATTACTGTCTTTTTATTCTTTGCACATCTCTCAGCAGTATTTGAGTTGTGGTTACCTTTGGGTTTGTATATAACATTTTCTGTATATAACAGTCTGTATTAAGTTGATGATTGTTTAATTTCAAACCCATTCTTTACTTTTCTCCCCCATCATGTTTTAGGTATATGGTGCCACATTTTACACTCTTTTATTTTTTCAATTTCTTGACTGATTTATTTTTACAGAAATACTTATTTTTACTGCTTTTGTGCTTCCTACTTTTCATAATCTCATTTATGGACTTTCTTTCTCACTCAGAGAGTCCCCTTTAATATTTCCTATAAGGCTGCTCTAGTGGTCATGAACCCTTTTAGTTTTTGTTTATCTGAGAAACTCTGTTTATCTCTCCTTCAATTCTGAATAGTACCCTTGCTGGACAAAGTATTCTTGACTGTAGATTTTTTCCCTTTCAGCACTTTAAATATATCAAGCTCCTCCTTTCTGACCTGTAAAGTTTCTGCTGAAAAATCCTTTGGTAGCTTTATGGGCATTTCTTTGTGTGTAACTCTCTTCTTTTCTATTGTTGTTTTTAATTTCTTTTTCTATATCACTACTTTTTGCCATTTTTGCCATACTTTACTATGTGTCTTGGTGAAGATCTCCTTTGGTTGATTTTGTTGGAGATCTCTGTGCTTCTTAAATCTGGATATCTATTTCCTTCCTCAGATTGGGGAAGATTTCAGCTATTATTTCACCAAATGAATTTTCTGCCTCATTTTCTCTCTCTTCTCCTTCTGGGATCCCTATAATACAAATGTTGTTATGCCTGATGGAGTCACTGAGTTCCCTGAGTCTGTTCTTGTTCTGCACAATGATTTTTTCTTTCATTTCAGCTTGACTACTTTCTACTATTATCTCCTAGTTCATTAACTCATTCTTTTGCTTCTTCCAGTCTGCTATTTATTCCATCAAGTGTATTTTTAAAGCTTATTTATTTATTTTTGAGAGAGAGAGAAAAATCATTTGAGCAGGAGAGGGGCAGAGAGAGAGAGAGAGAGAGAGAGAGAGAGAGAGAGAGGGAGAAATGGAATCCCAAGCAGGCTCCACACTGTCAACGCAGAGCTTGACATGAGGCTCAATCTCACAAACTGTGATCATGACCTGAGCTAAACTCAAGTCAGATGCTTAACTAACTGACTAAGCCACCCAGATGCTCCTTGATGAAGTGTATTTTTAATTTCATTTATTATGTTCTTCTTCTCTGATTGCTTCTTTGTTTTCTCTTTGTTGTTCTGCTTTTCTGATTTGGTTCTTTCTTAAGGGCCTCACTGATGTCCTCCATTCTTTTCTTAAGTTCAGTGAGTATTTTTATGGTTAATCATTTAAATTCTCTATTAGTCATGTTAGTTAGATCCGTTTCGCTTAGATCTCATGGTGTGGTTTTGTCCTGTGGTTTTCATTTGTGACATAGTCCTTTACCTCCTCATTTTGCCTACATCTCTGTGTCAGTTGCTCTCTGTGTTATGAAAGTCAGCTAAATCTCTTGCTTTTGAAAGTAGTAGGTGGGAGGTACACTTTTAACGAGGTGGCACTGGGCCTTCCCTACAGGAGAAGCAGCCTTCATGGAGACCTGGACTGGCCTGACCATCCACAGAGCACATGTGAGCTGGGGTGCAGTTGTAACAAGGTGTTGGCAGGGATTGCACAGGTCTTCTGGGGAAGAGGATCTGCAGCTCCAGGACTGAGGCAGGCCTGGCGGGAGGGGGTTGGGGCATAGGGTAAGCGAGTTAGATAGTGACTGCTAGTGCCACTAATGTTGCTAGTTTTGCAGGTGACTCTGTGTTTGTGATGAGGAACAGGGGAAGAAAATGGCACCCACCAGCTCTCCTGTTCCTGGAGTGGTTCCACAGCAAACTGAGATCAGCAACTAAGTGTCCCTGTGGCAAGCCCCAGGCACCCCCCTAAACTGCTACTTCCAAGCTCCATTGCCACAGCTGTCTGCTGCACTGTCCCGTCAAGGGCAGGAGCTTAGCCCCCTGCTGCCCTCCCCTCAATCTACCAGAGCTGAGCCCACTGACCTTCAAAATTGCAGGGTCCAAGTCCTGCTGATTACAAGCACCCACTAAATTCAGCTCCTCTGGTTCTCAAAGCCAAATGCTACTGGAATTTCTACTCCCTCATTGGCTCCCTGGTATGCTAGTCTGTTTTTTGCCCTTCCCCATGCCTGTAACTCCCTCCCGCTGGCTGTCAGACACATGGAGTTTAGGGTCCAACTGAGTCATTGCCCTTTGTACCCTCTTCCATGTGGCCTCGTCTCTACATTTAGTTTTGGAGTTTGTTCTGCCAGTCCTTGGGTCTTTTTCTGGGATATTTGCTCCAATGAGAGTGTTATCTAGTTGTTTCTGTGGGATGAGATGAGGTTAGGGTCTTCCTACTCTACCGTCCTCCCCAGAATTTGGAAAACAATTCTTAAAACAATTTAGAGAAACTCATTGAAGCTCTTTATGTGTAATATTACTTTTGGACCTGATTGTTATGCACTCTGGGTTCATTTGCTGATTTGCTAATTTAACTGCATTTTCATTTAGTTCCTTCAGTTAGTAGCCTCGGTGTTTGTTTACATTTTCTGATTAGGTTGGATGAAGGTAATTGTTAATAATATCTCCCTTGTGATCAAGGATTGAAATGAATGTAAACCCCTTGGAAAATGCCTTTTCAGACCTTGTTGAACCCAAAGTTCTCTGTCCTGGAGGAGAAAATCTCTGTTAAATTTTCCAAAGACTTATCTTGTACATCTTCATGCATGCCTAATGACCCAAGTCAGTCTCTATGCAGACTTCCACTTGTCCTCTGTCATTATAACTGGTAGTTTCCCTCTAAATTCTAAAGTCTTTAGCAACTTGGAAATCCAATTTTTGCTGCCTTTTTCTTTGTTTCTCCTTCTAGAATCCACTCTTTGAGGCAGAGTAGAAAAATACCTTCAGGCAGAAGCCCAGGCTATCAGGACACTCACAGTATGTGTTTTTCTTTTCTGAAGAATCATAGTTCTGCACTGTCTGTTGTTCAATACCTGAAAACAGTTACCTCATATATTTGGCCAGTTGTGTAGCTTTTTACAGCATGAATGACACTTATACTAGTTGCTTATACTAGTTGCTCTGTCAATACAGAAGCAGACCTCTTATTTACTTATATATGCTTTTTCTCATCATCTTTTTTTTTCTGACTGAATACACTTATTTATTTTGATTCAATACATTTATTTCATTTGTTTTTATTGATTTGAAATCAACACTCTATTTCTATTAGATTAGTGGTCATTTAAAAATGTATATACCCGACCAATATTTGAACCTTTATTTTTGTAACAACATTAACAATTAAGGAGCATATTTAAGATTGCTCCTTCTGAGAATGTGATCATGAAAATTGAGGCATAAATATTGGAAAAGGAACTGCTGAGTTATAATTTAGAATGCTATTATTTATACTTAGAAAATCTAAAAGAATAATGCAATTTATTATATCTATTAAGATAACTTAATAATCTGGCCACAAAATCAAGAGCCTTTCTGTGTACTAAGCCATGTATTGGCCTCTGGCAGAGGAGCGACAGCAGCTCCAGGTAGACTGCTTCGGTTCCCCTCAACAATGACAAAGGCAGAAGGGATGATTTTCTCCAAAGAGAGGTGAAACCCCACCAGTATGAATAGCCTGAGGTTAGGATTGTAATCCAGATACCCCCACTAGATGACCAAAACAGCGCTGCTGCTGCTGCTGCTGTGCAGACCAATACAACAGGCTGTCATCTTTGTGGAAAGTGCTTTCTTCAGTATTATACTGCTTCTGGTCTCCCCTGCTCCCCTTTGGAGATGTGTATATGTATTTAAAAAATAGTTTCCTGTTGATTATCTTGGATGGATAAGAAAGATTATCTTCTCTTAACACTGGTAGATAAATCTTGGAAGATACTAAGGCTTAGAGAGGTAAAGGTTAACCAAGATTGTCCTACTGTCTGTGTGCGTAACTACTAGCTAGCCCTCAAGATATAATTCCAAACTGAATAACTAGATCTTTGGGAAAAGTATCATAGTACATTATGTCCTATGAATCACATCAGTAAGAAAGGGGAAATGGATCCTTAGAAGAAACATCTGTGAACAAGAAAAGGTGGTGTTTTTCAAAAGGGTGATAGATACTGTCTCTGTGAAAGTATAAGGACGAGATACTCTTTAGGGAGAAGGAAGAAAGGCAGCTGTCAGCTCAGAGAAGCAAGGATAACAAATGAGTCGTTACTACAGAGAGGTGATTTGTGAAAAAAAATGACTTCCTTTTCTCCAGGACTGTGGGCAGCCTTTTATGTACCATGTAATTTCATTTTTTTCTCCAATGTTCTACCATCTTGTTTCTCATATACTTCTGTAGCCCGTGCATTAGCACTGTGAGCAGTTAGCTAATGTAGGAGCTAGGGAAAGTGCAGTCTTGCCAAGCTGGTGGCATTAAAATTGCATCAAGAAGGACAGTGGGTCTCGGTGAAGAAAAGCAAGGCCAGAAGAGCACACAGACTGCTAAGAGGGAGACTTAGGGGAGGACATTAAGACAACTCCCTACCCATTTGTCTAATGCACCAGAGAAAGGCATCACTTGATGATCATCCAGGGAAGGCTAACAATTGGGTTATATAACAATTTAAATAAGTTCCTGATTTTCTTTTTTTTAATGTAATTTTAACTTCCAAATGCTCTGATAGGCATATATAGCATCATTAATGACAGCAATAATAGATAATATTTCCTCGTGCTTGCTATGTCTATACTTTGTGTTATACTTGAGTTATCTCCTTTAATCCTCAAAACTGATTTATGAGGAAGATACTACTATTTTCTCAGATGAGGAAATAGAGTTTTGATGAGATTAAGTGAGATAAGTAATGTTGGTCATGCTTACACATTTAGTTAATGATGTATCCAGCATTCAAATTCAGGTACCTGGTTTTAGACCCTACCTTTTTATATACTCTGAATAAGCCAAATATAGTGAGTACCATTATGTAGAATAAATAATACAGCCTAGAGCACAGCCCCATGGACAGACATCAGTACTTCCAGAAGTGATCTTGCACACTAGAGTTTTATATCCTCATGAAGTAAGTAGAGGGGCTGTTTTCTGGAGGTAAGATCAGCTGGGCATTCTATTTTCTGTCTCCTAAAACAATAGGAATTCCTTTATTCCCATTAAAAAGATTAAGCTAGTCAAGGCCATCTATGAGCCTCATACTGGGCATATAAGATCTAGAAAAGTAACACCTGCTATCCCAGGACTAAGGCCATCTAATGGTTTTTGCCCTAAACAACTCAAGGGAGGATATCTCATAAAATGTGTTTTTAAAGTACATAGTGTTTTATGAAAAAAAGGAAGATAATAAATGCTGCATATTAAAATGTTTGTGACAGGTACATTTATAGTCTTCTCTGCCCTCCTGCCCCTAAGTGTGTTCACATGACAACTTCCTTGAATAAATACTTAGTCTGGAGGCTATTCTGGAAAGCAGAGGTCTCTGATACACTTGGTAACTATAGTTACAGTTGTCTCTTCTTTTCCTGGAATGTAAAATAATATATCATCATCTCAGAAATCATTTTGAAAGCCTTAATGAGATAAACACTCATTTTTCCTTGCAGTATTCTTATTGTTGAGTGCTAGTCATAATTTCCTTCTCTTAATGATAAAAATGATGTCTAGCCATAAAGCAGACGCAAGATGTGAATGCTAATGTCTTACAACTTGAAGAACAGATCTATTAATTAAAAAAGTATTCCAAGGAAAATGTTTTTCTTGTCTTTATTAAAGCAAAATAACTAATTTATTTAATTAATGATTATTCTGGATAATGATTATATTGAGTTTTAATTGGCTAATCTATACAAACTTGGCAAAACATTAATACACAA
>NC_043701.1:27189433-27225760 GCF_006229205.1 Suricata suricatta
GTGGTGTGTCACTAAATTCCCTAGTTCACGGTCTTTGCTGTCAAAATTCCGCAGGCAGGCACTGATCCTTTTGGTTCTCTGTCTGGGATCATTCATAAACTCTAAGTTTGCTAACTCATAAAAGATAATTCAACTAACAAGTAAGGTGCAATATTCTGTGCTATTGGACATTTGCATATCTCTTTAAACATTTTTAATTTATACATTTAAGTAAGAGTCTGTATTTCTGTTAAAATAGTTAAGGCTCAAAGAACATTAAAAAATCCAATAAGATCTTGAAATATGTAAAGACATGTAAAATAATATATATTAAGAATGAAGGCACCTCGTGTTTAAAATAATAGGATCGTTTTAAGTTTTCTCACGTTCCTAAAATTTAGGATTGCAATCATTCTTTTAACTCAAAAGCATTTGAAAGCTCTCCAAAACTTTACAGAATCACTTGGAATGAGATAGAATAATTTACCATTATTACTGTACTTCAGTGTTTTATCAGCCCCGGTTCAGAGAATGGCAGGCAGCCAAAGCCATCCATCCTCCCCCAGCCCCTTCTACGCATCGCCACCTCACAGTCCGATGACAAGTGAAGGACAGCGCCTAGGAAGGGGGGATGTGAGGAAGGTTCTATATTTGAGCAGCTCTTTACCACTTTTTGAAACTACATGCTTTCCTATTCTTTAGTTATTTTCTGCGTTCTTCCCATTTATACTTATTTATGTTTAAACAATGATCCCAGATATCCTGGAATATTTTGGAAAAGTATGAATAGTAGTCTTATATTTTGAACATCTAAATGTTTAAAACATTTAAGCCTCTAAACATCTAAATGAGTTGCTGTATTTAATTATATATTCTGCGGTAATAAATATGAGTACGATTGAGCTGCTTCCGGATATTATTCAGTTAGAAAGAATATGCCCTGCTAATTGTGGTGATGCCCAGGGTTTTCTGAGTCCTTTGAGTCCCTTCCTTCATTCTTGCCCTCATTCCCAACCCTCATTCTTTAAGGCTCCAATGTCTTCTCTGGGACGGTTTCTCAAACTCCATCATGTGACTGTCACTCCCCTTTCTGGGTTCTCTCACTGGATCTTATACATACCTCTGATGAAACTCCTGCAGGGGCATGTCTGTAAGTTTTTCCATGTTCCTGAAATTCACAGTTACAAACAGCAAGGTGATAGAGGATACTCAAAAGATTTAAAAACCAGCAGAGTACTAGTGTTGATCAATTGGAATGGAGACCAGCTTGAAATAACACTGTATGTTGGGACTTAATAAGATCTCTTCATGCTACCTTCTAAGCCCATTAAGGGCGGGGCTTCTGCATAACTTGGTATTCTTAGGACCTAGCACAGTACTTGGCATTTGGTTGATCAATAAATGCTTTATGAATAAGTGAATGAGATATCAAGAAAAGTTATGCATTAATTTCAGGACAAACCCTGAAATCTTAGTAGTGTCTTCAGGATTGCCTGACACCATTTAATGTTAGACATTAGTTTAGCTTGTGTTGTTCCTCATATGAGGTGATCGTAATGACACATTCCACAAGATCTATGCATTGAGCTGGCATAGGAAATTGCCCGGGACCATCTCTTGTCACACTTTACTTGGATATTTTTGAGGGACAGAATGGGTTAATTAAATTGGACTTGTGAAAGAACAGATAGTACACCAACCTATTTCTCAAATTAAACAGTCTACGATGCCATTTAAAAAATAACCTGTAATTAATTATTTAAAAGATATCAAACATTTTGAAAGCTGTTATTCCTCATAAGTCACTTTCGCATATGGTAGGATACATACTAGATGAGAGTCATTCTTCATTTAATGTCTATTGTGGAAAAAAGATTCTTCGGATATAATTTAGAACTATTTGATTTGAGGAAATACACGTCCAGTTTACCTCAGGGTAGCAATTCTTCAGAGACTTTTTTTTTTTAACCTAAAGGTAAAGACAGTACATATTAACCTGGTTTCCAACTATCTTTCCTGTGAGTGATTTCTTTGTTTTATTCATTGGGATGACTTTCGTTTCTTTCCACTTTCTTCTAGCAATTGAAACTCTCTACTTAGCAGAGTGGTGGTTCCTTCTCTCCTACCCTCAGCATCTGCACGTACCCCCACAGCACATGTTGGAGAATAGACTCAGGGAAATAAAGTTTGGGGCCAATGCCAGTCAATTTGAGGTTAATTAGACCTAAATAAAGTAATTATTTGCTTCTGCTTAATATCGTGCTTCTAAGTGATGAATCCGCAGCAAGGGTTAAAGGGCAAGATTTTGTCCCTCAGGTTAAGCTGAAATGGAAATGACGGTGGAGCATAGGAAGCCTTAATCATACAGCCCAAAGGTCCCAGCTCTCTCGCGGGAGACTTGTGATAGCAGGCAAATCTGGGAACTTCTGGCAAACCTTTTTCTCACTGGAATTATTAAGCATTTGGCTTAGCTTACCACTAAAGTGTTACCTGGCTCCAAAATCCACATTTTAAAAAACATTTTTTTAAAGTTTATTTATTTTGAGAGGGTAGGAAGGGCAGAGAGAGATTGGAAAAGAGAGAATCTCAAGCAAGCTCTGCATTGCTGATGAGGGATCATAAAGCAAGCTGATGAGCTGCGAACCGACCCCCCACGCCCCCAAGAAGGGACACACGTGACATCCCTCAGGCCTTCCTGGCTAGTCTAAAGCTAGAAGAAGGAGAAAACATACAACTGACTGAGACCACAGGCATGCAGGACATGCGTCTCCATCGGTTTACCTATATCTTAGTGAATTACAAGAAAAAGGCAATCTTACCAAGAGTCTAACCTCCAGAAACCTATAGACTCAATTTCCTAGAACCTTAACATCACCCTCCCCTCAGTTGTGGTGTGGGCAACAAAGGCTAGAACGGAATGGTAAATAAGATTAAATTTCCTGATAGCCTGCAGCCCCCTGACAAATACCCGAGACAGGCAGAGTAAACCACTCCTCCAGGAACACTCTGTGGTCTTGATGCTTTGCTCGAGAAAAAGCAACCTTAGCTTGACAATAACTAGGTCTCCAGTATCTTATGAGTCCTCTTTAACAGAAACTCCTTTTGGAAACTCCCACTTTTGCCTTTACATCCCCCAACTCCGTTGTATATAACCAGTCACTCTTCACAACGCCAGGGTAGTTCTTTGTTCCTCGTGCTTTAAAAGAATCACCTTTAAAAAAAAAATCTTTAAATGTTTATTTTATTTTTGAGAGAGAGAGAAAGAGAGAGAATGGGAGAGGGGCTGAGAGAGGGAGACACAGGATCCAAACAGGCTCCAGGCTCTGAGCTGTCAGCACAGAGCCCGATGTGGGGCTTGAACCCAGGAACAGTGAGGTCATGACCTGAGCCGAAGTTGGCACTTAACTGACTGAGCCCCCCAGGCACCCCAACAGAATCACCTTTTTGCATCAAAGATATCTCAAGAATCCTTTCTTGGCCATCAGGTCTGGACCCCCCAACATCCTGAAACCCCATCACTGTCACAAATGGTGAGATCATGACCTGAACCCAAATCAAGAGTCAGATGCTTAACTGACTGAGCCACCCAGATGCCCCCAAATTCTACAGTTTTTTAAAAGGTAACTTTTCAACAGTTTTGGTAGTTGTGATTAAGCAGGTGTTGAGGAGGAAGAATTTTATTCTGCGCTTTAAGATCCTTCTAGGGGAGCCTGGGTGGCTCAGTCGGTTAAGCGTCCAGCTTCGGCTCAGGGCATGATCTCACAGTTCGTGGGTTCGAGCCCCACATCGGGCTCTGTGCTGACAGCTCAGAGCCTGGAGCCTGTTTCAGATTCTGTGCCTCCCTCTCTCTCTGACCCTCCCCTGCTCATGCTGTCTCTCACTCTGTCTCTCAAAAATAAATCAAAAAGCAAAGCAAAACAAAACAAAACATAAGATCCTTCTAGCTGGACTAAGAATCAAATTGATATGAGACAGATTAATAAGAAAAAGTAAATTTAGAATCCACACAAACATGAAATTCCAAAGACAGTGAGGCAACCTGATACTTGTCTGAGGTGAGGAGAAGAGTGGGGCCTGAGAATACAAAAGGGAGAAAGACCAGTAACAGAAAGGGAAAAGGGGATATTTAGAAAACAAAGGTTGCCCAGTTACGTGATACATTTCTTAGGTAAAGAGGAATCTCTATTTATAGCTCTCTGTGTGCTATAGGCCGGCAGTTGAAGGGGAGGTAAAGAGATTTTCCTGAATGTGCCGGGTTTTGATTGTTTTTAATGCAAAATAACGTTCATGCAAAATGAACCATCTTGGAGTGGCCTGCCCTTGGCGCCTACACAGGTTATGAACTGAGCGTGTTCCGCCCACCTGAGAGCCCCAACCTGGGCTCTGTCTCCCTAAATGTTTGCCCTGTGACAGCTGGCATCTCCTCCTCACACAAACTGTCCTTTTCGTTCCAGAAATGGGAGCTCCATAATGTTTTTGGAGTTACTTCCTTTCATTTACTGATTGATTTCATGGCAGCATCCCCTTCTAAAATTATGCCTGGAACATATTCAAAGTAAGAGAATCACAAATCGGTTTTCTAAAGACATCAATGTAAATAGGTGGGTAATTTATTCTTCCAAAAGTGAGACCAACACAATAGAATGTAGCCTGAAACATGAATGCAAAAAAGATGAAAATGATGATGCTTAATCTTAAAAATTAACATTTGCTGTGGTAATGAGGAAAGTGCAAGTGGAAGACTGAGCTGCTTTTCAGAGTCTGAGGCTCGGTGCTTCCGAGAGTGCTCCTACGGGGACATCACATGTCCTCCAGTTTGCAGCTAGGGAAGCCCACTTTTCTTCCTGTAGTTAGGGGTAAGTAAATTCTAGAAGATTGAATCACCCTGAAGGAGTTTTTTTGTATACAATAATGCCAATTTGTTAATTTATAACAAAAACAACAACAACTAAGAAGTAGACTAGAATCCCATGGAGCTGGTCAGCAAATTGTGTTTCTTATAGGATACTTTATTTACAAAATTTACTCAATGTTGGAAGATTACTTGGTAACTATCCTGTTACAGAGTGGGGAGTGACACAGTCTCCTGGGACAATTAAAATAGTAGTTAACACTGAGGAATATTATCACCAATCTCTATAAGAAGCTTTTATTTCTAAATGAGAATTACCCAGTCCCTTAGGCAGTAATGGAAACGCACTGGTGAATTTTTACTATTGAGTCTTTACATTTAGAATGCTCTAGTCACCATAAACTTTAGTCCTTATGATAACTGATGATAACTGTGCTTTCTCATTAAAGATTTTCCAAGATTATAGGACTCCCAACTTAATTATATTTCAAAATGTTTTACTTTATAAGGCACAAGGAGTTGCTCATTGAGATCTGGGAAATGTAGTTGTCTGAGCAACCTATTTGTAAATCTTTTCCTTGCAGGGGTATTTCTTAAGAAAATGTCAAAGCCAATCATGTTTCTGTTAGTGATAGTTAGCACTTGTTTCTTACTATTGTTCATAAATGCATCTTACTTGGAATCTAAAACTCTTATGCAAATTGATAGAGTGGACTGAGATTGGTTCCATCTGGCAAGTAGCTGAACTACATTGTGGTTCTCAAGGATTTGGTGAGATTTTGCCATTTAAATGGCAACTGTAGTTTCATCTTTTGTTTTTTAGTTTTCTTCAAGACACAATTTACCTATAAGGCTCTATTTGTTTTATATGTGTCAAATAACATGAAGGTAAACATCAACTCAGCCTATGGACAAATTCCAAAATAGTGATTTAAAACTTTTATTGTGGGGGCACCTCAGTGGCTTAGCGGTTGGGCGGCCGACCTCAGCTCAGGTCATGATCTCATGGTTCGTGGGTTCCAGGCCCGCATTGGGCTCTGTGCTGACAACTCAGAGCCTGAAGCCTGCTTCTGATTCTGTGTCTCCCTCTCTCTCTGCCCCTCCCCCACTCACACTTTATCTCTCAAAAACAAATGTTAAAAATATGCTTAAAAAATAAAAAATAAAGGTAAATAAAAATCTATTCAAGAGGCACCTGGGTGGCTCAGTCAGTTAAATGTCAGACTCTTGATTTCAGCCTGGATCATGATCCTCCTTGGGCTCCACACTGAGTATGGAGCCTGCTTGGGATTTTTTCTCCCTCTTTCTCTCTCTCTCCCTCTCTCTCTCCTTCCCTCTCTCCTCTCCCTGACTCATGTGCTCTCTCTCTTTAAGAATGTAAATAAAATAACATAAAATAAAAGAAAACAAAATCTTATTCTGGGTCTTTAGACTACATGTGTGAAGCTAGTTCCCTGGGACACATCCGAACATAGTTATCAAGGTTACAATTTGCAGAATTACAATAGGGCAGGAAGTTTCAGTGCTGTTACGCCTTAGATTGTCTGAGTAAACAGGAGCTAGATTTTCTTGAAGAATGAGGAGTGGAGCAAAGTTGTGGGTTATTTATTTATTCTGTTCCTAACCTATTATCTGCATGCTGTGTATTATTACTTTTTGTAGTGTTCTTCTTGCTTTTGATATTTTAAACTATCTTTTAATATTTCAGTTGATGTTATATATTGAACAGATGTCTTAAATTATTTCAGCATGGTGTTCAGAGAAATCTATAAAGAATTGGTTTTAAAAATCATTCTTTGTTGCTTTTCCAAAACTTGGTAAAGTGTTTTCTCCATTTTTTTTAACAGTAACATTCTTGATTTCATCTTTTGAGGTCAGTATGTTGCCTCATATCTATATTAATTCACTGGAGCAAGGTCTTGAGTACATTTGTCAAATGTCCAATTTTGTTATAACCAAGTTAACGAGTAACATTTGTTATTAATTACATCAATAAAAACATCATAATCTTATAACTCTGGTTTGAGCCTAATAGAGTAGGAGGTTTGAGGGATGAATATTCACAGGCAATTATGGACCATTCTTTTTTAAAAAAAATGCTAAGAATCATCTTAATAGCCTCTTTACATCCTAACCAGACTTCAATCAAATCAAACTGTTTCTGGCTATAAAAAAAAAAAATGCAATCAGTTCCTCAAAATTAAATCCAATGAACTTGTCTCTAGAAGGTCAAGTAATATACTCTCACAAAGGAAAATGGTTGCTCATTTAATGCATCAGTTATTAAAAAGGTGTTCTATTTTCCTGTTTGGGTTCTATCTGTTTTTTATTACTGCATATTAAAGTAACCATCTTGCCAACATGCAAATGATATGCTAACTGAACATGGCTTGTGTGAAAGGGCCAGAGAGACCAATCAGAGGCATTGTTATGCCTAAGCAGTGGAAAATCACAGAGCCATGAGCATCGTTCTGTATTTCATGCTTATATGATTCATAGAAACTAGTAAAAATTAAAATATGGTAGGTGATTTTCTACTTTTTTAAAGAGAAGACATTCAAACAATCTTATTGTTTGGTACCTCTTTATTGGTGGAAGAGTCAGACACCTCAGATTTACTTAAGAGAGAACGAGAAGGGAAATGAGAGGGAGGGAAGAAGAGAATGTTAGACAGAAAGGTGCATTAAAAGGGAAAAAGAGGGAGAGAGAATAGGTAAAAAGACTAGAGAACTATACCTTTGTCATGACAGAGAATGGAGTAATGTTCACTGAAAACATCTTACCAAGTGCTGCTGGATACTTGGCATATTTTATAGCATTTTATCTTATGAAGTAGGTTTTACCTTCCACTTAAAGTTAGAGAAACGAAGGCTTACAATGTTTCAAAAAACTTGTCCAAGGCCACCAGCGACCACGTGAGCCACCTATCTTTTTGACTTTGAAGGCCATGATCTTTCCATTGTGCCATGCTAGTTTTTGGTACAGAAAATCCATTCCAATCTTACTAAAATGACATTTCAATATATCATCATTACTTTCTAGCCTATCTGAAAAGTTGATTAGGTTTCAGATACAATGAAGACAAAGGAAATGGAGATGGCAGTTTCTTAGTAGATATATGTTTGGTATGTGTTTGTGTGTGCACTTATTTCTTTGATGAACTAAGTCTCGGTATCCTACAGAAAAGGCCACTTGCCAGACAGAAGCTGCAGGTACATTTTTCTGGGCTGGTTGGAGATTCTCTCCCCATCCTTCTTATTTTTGTTCTTGGGTAATAATCCCCCATGCAAGGACAAGAGAAGCTGTAGATGACCATGAGTGTTATAAAGGTCACTACCTTAAACAAGCTTATACTGGCCAAGACGGAAGGTTTCCAGTAAAAGGAGCCTTGCCTTGCTCAGAGAGCAGTTCTATAATTTGAAAGTCCTAGAACCAGAAGATGCTTCAGGTGGTCTGGTTGGTGGCATTTAGGCCTTGAGACTTGGCTCTCTTTTTACTTTTTTAAGAAATTGAGATATAACTCATATACCATAAATGTATCCCTTTAAAGTATACAATTGAGTGTTTTTTAGTATATTCACAGGTTGCACAACCATCATCGCTATTGAATGCTAGAATACTTTCATAACCTCAAAAATAAATCCCGTTTCTCATTAGCAATCACTCTTTATTTCCTCTTCTCCCAATTCTTTGCAACCACAATTCTACTTTCTGCCTCTGTAGATTTGCCTATCCAGTTACCTTTTATATGCAATTACAAGTCCAGACATTTGATGACATTTCCTATAACTATTACTATTGCTCCCATAGGGGCTCTGGGCAATCCAGTAGGTTATTTTTCCAGGATGTTAAAATGAGGTACCCAGTGTAATTCCCCACACCCCTTCAAGTATACCCAGCCTCGGGTACAGCACAGCGACAGCATTTTCCCCTGGAGTTTATAAGCTTCCTCTAGACTCCCTAAATTGTAGATATTAGAAAAAAGAATAAGGAACTCAATTAAACTTGAGTCTTAACTAGAACTATTTATCCCCTAATCTTCTCACATAAGCAAATATTCATTAGACCCATGACTTCAATCTGATTTTTCTCTTTGTTCTTGAATATCATCTCTCTAAACATCATTTGTGTGCATTTAAGGTCTCTAAAAGACCTTTGAATCCCTTGAAATCAGTTAGCAAAATCAGGGACACAAGAATCATCTTATATCTTTCTTCGTGGTTGTAGTTTGCTTCCTCTTTCACCTCAATAACCCATTACTAGATTATAGAGACTTTAACAACCCACTGCAATATCTTCCTTACTCTCTCCTTCATCTACTGCTGTGAGAGTCCCTTCAACATGGAAGAGTTGTGATGACCAGGCTGCAGCTACTACTCCTGTGTCCCCCTCCCTCCCATCTTGCCCCACTACATCATCCCCAGTAGTGCTCCCAAAGAGTCTTCTCATAATCCCAATCTGTTTATTTCCTATCCATCATCTAAACATATTTGAAAATGTCTCCACAGTTTTCAGAATGAAGTTCAAAATGTACTAGTTCCTCCAGAGTCTGCCCTTAGGCCCACCTTGCACAATTCCTCACTTGCACCCACACTGACTGGCTCATCTGCCCTGAATAGGTTACTCAGCTTCAGGTTCACTGCCCCTGCACAGGTCTTTGCATTATCTAAAACATTGCTTTCTACTTTATTCTTTTATTCATCTTTGTGTCCTGACATCCCTTTCTGGAATGTAGGCGTTCAGTGGACAGAGACGGTACGATTTGTTCATCTCAACATCAGTCGCTCTGCTCATGGCTCTGCCACCACATTTCTGATACTTTCCTCACACTTCCGTAATGTCGGTGCAATTCTCAGTATCTACAACTGTATTGTAAATCTATTGAAAACATATAGCAGCTAGTATAATACCTAAGTAAATGTCTAGTATTTATTGAATGGAAGAGAAAAAGGAAAGAGAAATAAAGAGAGGAAAATAAAGAGCCACAGGCCCCAAATGCTGCTTTTCTCTACTCATAGTGGGATTCAGCACTTTGCCCTTAAAGCTTGCCCATGCCAGAAAGCGTAAGTGAGTAAAACCAGTTTTATACTGCTGCTTGAAAAGTTTTTGGAGGACATGAAGGAAAGGCTTTATAAAGTCGAGTCATTAAACATAAAAACATAAAACATTTGGTAAACTTCATAAAGGTGAAGTTTGATTTTTTTGACCTATTTGGTTTCCTCCTGTGTTCCAAAAAGACATAGCAATCCTCAATGCACATGCATGTAAAACATTAAATTATATGATATATATCAGATATATGATCAAAATATATGAGGCAAAGGGTCTCCTGAGTGGCTCAGTCGTTTGAGCGTCCAACTTCAGCTCAGGTCATGATCTCACAATTTGTGGGCTCTCGCCCCACTTTGGGCTCTGTGCTGTCAGCTCAGAGCCTGGAGCCTGCTTCCGATTCTGTGTTTCCTTCTCCCTTTGCTCCTCCCCCACTCATGCTCTGTCTCTCAAAAATAAATAAATGGTAAAAAATTAAAAAAATATATATGAGGCAAAAACTGATAGAACTACAAGAAGAAATAGATTAACCCATTATTACAGTTGTAGATGCCAACACTGGCTACCACAAATGAACAGATCCAGAGGGCAAAAAATCAGTAACGACATAGTTGAACTCAGAACACTATAAATCAACTGAATATAATGGACATCTACAGACTACTTCATTCAGCAACAGCAGACTATACATTCTTCTCAAAGCCACATGGAACATTCACCAAGATAGACCACATTCTGGGCTATAAAATGCACCTTAGCAAATTTAAAAGAATAGAAATTGTATAATGTCTATCCACTCTCAGATGATAATGGAATTAAAACTAGAAATCAATAACAGAAAAATAGCTAGAAAATCCCCAAATACTTGATGATTAAACAACATACTTCTAAATAATATATGAACCAAAAAAAAAAAAACCCCAACTCAAAAGAAATTTTAAAATATTTGGAATAAATGAAAATGAGCACACAACTTATCAAAATTTGGGGATCCTGAGAAAGCAGTGCTTAGAGGGAAATAAATAGCATTGAATGCCTATAACAAGAAGAAGCCAATCAATTCACATCATGGAACTTGGGAAAGATTCAGGACTTAGAGGCACCCATGACTGCACAAGATGAGGATGAGACATGGAACTGAAAACAAAAAGAATTGGTTGGAAACTTCGCTGAGAATCAGTTAGACTTAATGATCCTTCCTTCCATTTCCTGGAGCTTAACCCTACCAAGAAACTGGAAATTTACTTTGTAGAGAGTAAACCTCAAAATCACCAGGGATAACAGCAGAAAGAGAAGAGCTACTGCCATAAAATGGTGAATTATAAACTAACAATAAAGACTATATATGGAAACTTGTACTCCTGCCCAATGCTCCTTGCTGTAGAAGCATTCAAAATCAAATATATACTTTCCCTTTTCCCTGGATAAATTTTACAGAATTCTTCTCTGGAGAAACTGAAGTGTTCCTAAGAAAAGACCTGTGGATGCCATCCTAGCAGGAAAGCAGATTCATACTAGATGATTCAAATGAAGGAACTACTTACAGTCTGTACATGAGCAAATAAGGAATGGTGAGTCACCTAGCAACTAGCAACAGAAAGGAGTCATTATATCCCCAAGGTTGAAGGAGCAGTAGAGGGAAGTAAAGGCCAGTGAGAAGTAAAAGTGTATAACAAAGCCCTCTTGGCAGAAACTGAAGTGCAGAGAGGTGCAGACACTGCTAGAGACTCTGTGCTAAAGCAGGGAGGGAGATGGGGGAAATGCCCTGAGTCCAGTTGTTAAGGGAGAATTAATGTATAGTTCTCAGGGTCAGCTCCGGGACACAGAGTAGGATAGAGAAGAAGAGAGAGAGATATGAGGGAGTGGGCAGTGCATAAAATCTAGCAGGATACTGACATTTGGATGTCTTCTAATTTTTTAACCCCCAATTTTAACACTCTAGAAGTCTACTAGAGTGAATTCCAAGTAGTTCTGTTGTGCCACATTCTTAATTGTGGTTGGTCAGCCATACCCAACAGTTTGAAAAGGTCTCCAAATTAAAAGACAGTTGAGAGGTGCCTGGGTGGGTCAGTCGGTTAAACATCTGACCAGATTTCAGTTCAGGCCACGATCTCACAGTTCTTGAATTCAAGCTCTGCATCATGCTCTGTGTTGATAGCATGGAGCCTGCTTGGGACTCTCTCTCCCTCTCTCTCTGCCCCTCCCCATCTCTCTCTTTCTTTCTCTCAAAAAAAAAAAAAACATTAAAAAAAGACATTTGAAAGACAAACCACTCAAATAATCATTCAAAAGTAAAAAACTCCAGAGAACAAAAGAAAAAGCAGGGGACTTTAAAAACAATATATTTAAGTCTATGTTCTCAGAGAATTGATTGTATTTCATTCTTAAAGCAAAAACCAGAATATATTTTTTAAATTTTTTTCAACTTTACTTATTTATTTGATACCATATGTTTGCACTCATAGGTCTAACAGGACAAACAGAGGACCATAGGGAGGGGAAGGAGGAAAGAGAGTCGGGGAGAGACAGGGACACAAATCTTGAGAGACTACTGAATACTGAAAACAAACCAAAGGCTGAGGGGGGAGGAGGAGGGGGAAGGGGCGTGATGGTCAGAGGCACTTGTGGGGAGAAGTACTGGGTGTTATATGGAAACCAATTTGACAATAAACTATTATTAAAAAAAAAAGAATGAAAAAGAGAGAGTGCCAGGTGGCAAGAGCAGAGAGAGGGAGAGAGAGAGTCCCAAGCAGGCTCTGCATTGCCTGTGCAGAACCTGACATTAGGCTCGAACCCATGAATCATGAGGTCTTGACCTGAGCCAAAGTTAGATGCTCAACCAACTGAACCACCCAAATGCCCCCAGAATATTTTAAAAGCAGCAGTTGAAACATTGAGCTTTCAGAAGTGAAAAACAAAATAAATCAATAAAAGAATTATAAAGTCAGGAAATAGTTGGGAAAGTAGGACAAAATGGCAAATAAGTTTAAAGGAGAAGAAGTTAGATGATAAATCCATGAGCTCTAACATCTGTCTCATAAGAGTTTCTAAAAGAGTGAACAGAAAAAAATGGAGGGGAGAAAAATTTCAAAGAATTTATCCAGTACCATCTGCATCACTTAAGACTGTGACTTTAGAGGGGTCATTGACAGTACAGTGCAATGAACATAATTTCAGAGCCCCAGGAATAAAAGGAATTTGCTGAAAACCTCTAGAGGTCAAACAAAGTGACATTCAAGGAACTGAGGGCAAAGTAACATTGGACTTCTCAACAGCAACATTGGAAATTAAAAGACAGAGGGGAAAGGTATCTTCAAAAATATGAGGAAAAGGTGATGTTTTAATGTTTGTTTTTGAGAGAACAGACAGAGACAGAGTGTGAGCAGGGGAGGCGCAGAGAGAGAGAATCTGAAGCAAGCTCCAGGCTCCGAGCTGTCAGCACGCAGCCCGATGCCAGACTCGAACACATGAGCTGTGAGAGCATGACCTGAGCTGAAGTCAGATGCCTAACTGACTGAGCCACCCAGGTGCCTCTGGAAAGATGATTTTTAGCTTAGAATTCTATGCCTATCCAAGTGATTTGTCAAGAGCGACACTAGGAAGCCACATTTTCAAACATTTAAAGTCTTAAAAATTATTTTTGTGTGTGTCATCTCTTAATTGTTAATGAAGGAAATATGTGTATGCTACTAAATCAATATAACTAAATTCGAGCCTCCAGGTAAGGAGAGAGAGGGAAGGTGACATCTCAGGGTGACAGCTGTGCCATTAGACTTAGAGAGCAACCAGTCTGGATTGAAGGAAGAGGAGAGAGTTTCCCAGGATGGGTGTCCAAAAAAAGGGACCTAATTATCATGTGTGCTTTAGTCAGAGTGACTAAGATGGCCTTAACATTCCCCTCAGCTTAGCTAAATTTTAGACAGTCTTCTTCCTGATTATGGACCCCTGGCTTCCCTTTTCTTAGAGCATTTACTTTAGAAAACTTGGGATTATAAATTTGGTCTCTGTTCCTTTGAGTCTTTTAGACTTGCCAGTTGTACAACCCAGAAATATCTTTCTCAATGACTTGGGACCTTTGAAATGTAATCATGAAGTAAGTCAGGGCCCCTATCTTCTAGTCTCTTCGGAAGAGTAGGACCCTAACTTTAAGGGGCAATTAACAGATCTCCTAATCCTACTGATCAACGTCTCAGCTAATGTCCATCAATATTTTTCCCACTAGCTCACCTCAGTACTTAAAAACCACCACTTTATGATTTAGAGGAGTTGAGTTCAACCTACCTCAACTCCTATAAAGTCTGCAATAGTCTTAAATGAAGTCTTTCTTTCATCCTTTTCTGTTTAACCTATCTTTGATAGTTCAAAAGTAGTATTAAGAGGCATTTATTCATTACATTGTATAGTCTGGGAAGAATTCATGATAGTGACACAGAAAAATAAAGAAAGAAGAAATAAGTGCTTAGTAAATTCAGTGTTTTCTTACTGTATCTTTTTCTGTTCCTGAGTTTCCTGCCCAGAGAGGCTTCTCACTTACTTGAGCCACACAGTGCATTTTGCTTATGCATTTCCTGTATAACATATTGTTCCTCCTGGAATGCCGAATCCTTATTCACCATAATAAGAAGTCTATAGATTTAATTTATTTCCTTTAATTTTGTTCCTTACCAGTTCGACACACTATCTAAACTTTCTAGATTTTAAAGTCTGGAGTTGGGCAGTGCCTTAAATTTATATGGACTTCATAACCCATAGAGGACCCTTATACCCCATCTTAATTGATCCTTATAATAACCTTGTAAGGTGAGTTTTGGCACTGGATTCAGAAAAGCATAGCTTAATACCCTACATCTAGTCAAGTTTTTTAATCTCGCTAAGCCTCAATCTTATGTTACGGAGAGGTGGGTAGCACATAGCCCACAGGACAGTTGTGAGGATTAAATGAGACCATGCATATAACTGCTTTGCATGGTATCCGGCATAGTCAACACTCAATAAGCCTCTTAATGATCATTATTATTTTATAAGCGAAGACTATAAAGTTTAGACTCAATAGAAGAAAAATTACTGTATTAGGGAACAGGGTTTAAATGTATACCTTTTGATTCCAAAAGTCATTCATATCCACTATCTCACGCTGTCTCTCTAACTGTAGGTTTTCAAAGCAAAATCATCATTAGGATTTATTGACTCGTTATTTTGGATTAGGTGTTTAGTACATAGGTATATTTTGAAAGAGAGTGTGGACTACACTGTGATAGGGAAGGAGATATTGGACTATCAGTAGTGGCGGGGAGGGGGACAGAACAAAAAAACCAGAGAGCTGTGAACAGCTGGGAGACAGGGAGGCCGGGAGGAGGGACCGAGATGGGGAAGAGCAGAGGCATCACGATGTGCAATGGGAGGCACCTGAAGACAAGCTGCTCCCGCCTATCACTCATATCTGGTGTGCCCTCACCCTCTGTGGTTCCCAACAGAATGGGGATAACCAGACAAAATAATATTCCTGAAAGGAAGAACCACTGGAAAGGGTAGGGTCCTCTAATTTTTAACCTGGAGTGCAAAGTGTGAATTTAATTCATCCACAGGGGTAAAGGGGATGGGGAGTTCTGTAAATGCATTTTTAAAGCAGTGCCTGAGAGAGCAGACTGTGAGGGCTGCTTCTCTGAGAACAGCCCAGACCTGGAGACTGAGCCTCTCTGGCGACTGTGCCCAAGGCCTGCTGTTGTTTTCACTTTTTGACGTCTTCGTTCAAACCATATGGCATGGAAATGGTACATATTTATAAATAAATTGACGGTTATCCTAGATTCCTTCTGTGTATATGACTTGTTTCATCTCAGATTTTTCAGTCTTTTGGAAGAGAAGATGGACTTGAATCAGACAGCATTGGGTCGTGAGAGAACCCATAAAATAATTTTTCGTTGTGTTTGTTTTCCTCTTTGACACAGTGCTAAACCTCAACAACAGAAATGATTTTTTTTTGTCATGTTTGGTTTCTAGTAATTGAAAGGATATCTGAAATGGGCATAACCATTCATATCCTTTTTAAGTTCCTCCTTTGAGAAGGTGGTCACTGATTTTAATTTGATTTTATGATTTTGAATACTTAAGATACCTTGGCTCTGGGTAGCTTCTGAAGATAGCACAGGCACTTTCAGGGTCGTGAACAGGGTTAACTGGACAGGTAAGGAAGGGGCTGGGTTAGGCCTTCATACGTCTTAGACCTGCGTGCTCTTGGCAAAGGTTTTTCATTTGTTCGTTTTTGACTGCTGAGTGATTCAAGTGATTTTGGCCCTGATGACCTTACGGGTAGATTCCACATGTTAGAGCTGAAGGAACCATTGGAATCATCCAATTCAATCCTTTTCTGTTTCACAGATGAGAAAACCAAGACCCAGGGAAGCATAGTGACTTGTTCTATACCTAGGAAAATATCTTATTCACTATGTACATTACCCAAAAATATCTCCTAGCCCACAGGTACAAGTACAAGTAATGGCTCAGGTTCCCCGTCCCCAGAGGCATGCTCAGCCTGCAGGCTGCCTCCTACCGCCGGGCTCACCGATATCTGAAAGCTATTATTCTTGTGCCATTTACATTCCCTCTTCCATTCATGCTCTACAGCCGTCCCGATCTGTGTGTTCTTCCACAGGTGCCAACGGACTAATCTGAGAAATTAATCATCAGTCTGCTAATGGGCAAGAGGAAAGCCCCAAATTGGAAAAGATTCCTCAGCTATTTCAGAGCAGGTTACTGTTGTCCTTTCTCAACACTGTTTGGAATGTTGCCACACTGAGAAAACCATGCTTCCTTTTCCTATGTTTCAGGCTCTACCCAAAGAGCTCAGTGTTCCTTGCTGTGGTCTGTGTTCTAGTTTGGGCACTGCTCCTACTTTTCCTTTCTTAGGGGATTTTAGCCATAAAATATTTGAGTGAATGAATGCCTTTCTGAGATTCCAGAACTCAAGCATAATCTCTATCCATACCTCTGTGCTACCTCTGAAGATTCCCACTGTGGTTATCTTTTCCCCGGAAGTGAGGATTTTCTTTTGATATATTTGTTCAACTATACACAGATCAGTAGGTTCAAGGGTTTGCTGGATCAGATTCAAAGTGAGTAGTCACCAGATGCTTCCTGAAAGAGTTCAAGAAGTTCGGGGCATAATTAGGGAAATGACAACTGTATGCATGACCAAGTACACAGTGCCTTAGGAAGTATTTTTAATGAGACTTTATGAAGGGCAAGTATTGCCCAATGGTTAAGAACGTGGACTCTGGGGCAAGAGAATCCTGGGTTCAGATCCTGCTGAGTCCATTACTAGCTATATGACTTTGGGAAAATGGCTTAAACTCACGACGTGAGGTTGTGTAAACAGAAACAGGGCCCTTGTGCTCATTATTTCTCACTTTGTTTCAGCTCAACAAGCATAAGTTTTGTGCTTAACTCTGACGATGCTAAGATTAATAAGACAAGGTCTGTGGTGCTAAGGGATTCAGGGTTCTACTAAGGAAAACAACTCTTTGTGCTTCTCTTAATTGCCTTTAACCCTCTGAATCATTGCCGACTCTCTGAGCCTTGCAGACAATGAGTATAAAGAGTCACATTGCCTGGATGGCTCAGTCAGTTAGGCACCCGACAGACTCAGGTCATGATCTTACAGTTCATGGGTTTGAGCCCCACATCGGACTTTGTGCTGACAGCCAGCAAGGAGCCTATTTTGGATCCTCTGTCTCCCTCCCTCTGCCTCTCTCTGTTTCTCTCTGTCTGTCTCTCTCTCAAAAATAAATAAACATTAAAAAAAAAAGAGTCAGATTGATAGTGGAACCTTCCCCCAGTGATCCACACATCCCATATGAGCACAAGGACCCTGTTTCTGTTTATACAACCTCATGTCTGAATAACTTCTGTATTCAGAAGTATTCAGTTCCCCCTTCCGCTACAATTCTCTGCGAAAGGCAGCTTCGAACATTGATTTCTGTAAGTACTAATGTTTAACCAGTATGACTGGGAGCACGTTTTCATACAAATAGATAATTAACTTGGTTTCATTTTCACCTGACTATCCCGTGATAAGTTGGATTCTTAGAATAAAAACATGTGTCACTTTCCTTCCAAAGGGCAACTTGTTGGGTGCTCAGCTAGACTTTCCCCTTAGTATTATTTCCTCACCCTCAGAATTGCCACCCTGATGGCTAAGGAAAAGTCCCTTGGATGAAACAGAACATGAGTTAGCAGGGAGTTTTTAGCATAATCTGCTACTGAGGTGGCATTTTGGTCTTTCCTGATACAAGTAAGCTTGGCAAAAAATGGAGGTTTAAGCAGCACAGGGGAAAAAGAAGTCAGATGATTTAATAGTCTGAAACCCAGAACCACTTACTAGTAAGAATTATAGGAATGAAATAAAAATATAGTAAAAGTCTGTTATAAAAGATTTTCCTATATAATGGATTATGTTCTATCAAAATAAAATCATGTCTCTCAAATTAGGCTGATATATCATTAAGTCATAGGGAGCCAGTAGAACGGATTTGCTGCCTGAGGCTGTGAGAGGCGGAAGACAGCGGAACGTGGACAATTGATACAGCTTCTTGGAGATGAGTGTGCTCACTGCTGTCCTAGGGATGGCACTCATTGTCCTGGGGCTCTGCATGTGTGAAATAACAAATGCAAAGCCTCTGACACATAGTAGGCACTCAAAAATAATATTATTACATTTTGTTTTCACATCATAATGGTGTTTACTCTAATTGACTGAAATTTTTTTTAATATAATGTGGACTCATAATTTATTAACCAGAAATCTTTTTGCAATCAATGGTGAAATATTTATTAGAAGCCAGAAAATGACAAAGATAATTCTTCATCTCAAAGCTTTTAAATTATGTAATTGTTAGATAATTTTCAATTCATTTGGACAAAAATCTCAATATGCATTCAAGCAAAGAAGGTATTTGTAGAAAGAATCAAAATACATTCGTAGGAAGAATATCAGTCACTGTTCTCAATCTAAGTAAATAGTAACATTTAATAATGCTATCAATAGTGTGGAAAGATGGAGGACAAGTCTGTGACCCTTATTACTGTCATTGAGAGGGACTTCCACGGAAGCAACATCGAGGCCAGTGACAGAGGGAAGATGAGGAGAGACAGGGGAGGGAGGGAGGGTAGCCAAGCCAACCTGCCAGCGTCAGAATAAGGAAATATTTTTAGAGAAGTAGCAATGGAGAAAGGATGAGAAAAAGGGAAGGGACAACAAGACTAAGCTCAAGAAAAGAGAAAGAACGCTAACTGTCAGTGCTTTTAGGATATTATTTTATAGAATGCAGCGAACTCATTAACAATAGCTGTCGCCCAGTTGCTTTATGTGAGTAGAAAGTTAAACATTGTTTTGCATGAACTGCATTGTAGCACCAGCCAGATTTCTTTAGTGATTTATTCTCAACTTCGCTAACATTAGCCTGGCATGTGAGAAACGGCACTCTCAGCAGCCATAAATTTTCTAAAAGTTTCATTTCGTTTTAGGGAGAAAATTAAGTGTCCATTCCAATAGCAATAAGAAAGAATAAATCCATCTTAAGCACATATTTCTTGCTGTGAACTTAAAAATACCATTTTTACTAGCCTATTTCTCTTTTTCTTGTGAATTAATTTTGAGTTGCTGCTTTAAAATATCCAGAGCAGGCACAGATCCATATAAAGAAAAAGGATTAGGTAGCAGAGACAGTTTCTTTCTTAAAATCATCCATATTTGTATGTCATGGCTAATATCCACCGATGCTCAGCATATCGGCCGACTGTGGCTGTATTGACAATCTTGTGCTTGAACTACTGCTGTTTTATCAGGACTGTTAGCTTTTTCCTCAGGCTTCTGGCAGCCCAGAACAAACTTATTTCCAAGCATCTGCTCACCACTTAATTCATAATTATCATTCTGCATATAGTCAGCACTGGTAGCAGTAGTTCTAAATTACCACTTTGGACGAGCATATAAGTGATGAACCCTCATTTATGACTGACATCTCTGCAGAAAGCATGCTTTCCGGTGTTGTTTACATCCTTCATCCGGGATTGATAAGTCGCAAGCCAGAATAATTTTGCCATAATAACTAAGATAATGATTTTTCCTATTGTATTTGCTTTTTCTTTGTTTCCTTCTCATTTTGGGAGGCCCTTCAGTCTTCAGCCTGGACCCCTGGAGGCTATTTTTCTCTTGTTATCCATATCATGGATAGTCACACCAATTATCTTGTAATATTGGATTATTCCTCATTTTATTAGGGATTAAACTATTGCATAAAATGGGCTTAAATGCTGAGAATTTATGTACATGTTTAAATCTTAAGAATTGTGTTACACTGGCAATAAGTTTCTACCACATTTCAAAGTTTAAAATCTCAGTTCTACCAATGACAGATTTTTAAAATCTCTTTGGATAGCACGGAAGAGTTAGTGCTCATGGATATTTTGGTTGAATCTGTGGATTAGACAGCTGTTCTTGAAGAGTTTGGAGGGTTTGGATAACAAACACCAAATTTAATGATGCTGACTGATGGCTTAAAGTGAGGTATGGTGACCCACTGCATGGACATGAAGGGGAGGCCACTTTTAGGAATGGTCCTCCTGGTGATCAGAGTCATGGTCTCCAGTGATGCTACTGCAGGAGAAGGGTTGCTGAACACAGGGTCCAGTCCAGGGCCACCCTCTCCAAGCGTCACCGTGCAGTAGCATAGGCTCCAGGAAGACGGAGACATAGATGACAGGGCTGCATCTAGAGGCCATGGGAACATCACACTGCATCCCTACATGTGTGGGGGTAAACATGTAACATGTTCTTCAGAGTTACACAGTCTGGTAATTAATAGAATTGTTCAAATAAAAAGCAAATGGAGACCAGCCTTGAAAAACACCCCTGAGCAAGATAAAATCAATTCAGTCATAGAAACAATGCTTAATTTAGCTTGTTTTGTGAGACTAACTTGACCTGAGTCAGTTTTGCTTATGCCTCTGGAAGTCATAAGCAAAACTCAAACTGTTGCCCAAGGTTGATCTGAAGTAACCACTGATAAATTTCTTATCATTTAAGAAAATTCTAATATTATAAATTCTAACCGAGTTCTCCCCTCTTTACATTCCCTGCCCATAAAGACAGCCTACCTCAAATGCTCAAAGGACCTGCCCGGAGCGCACTACAGTTTGTGTGTTTCAAATTCCAGTTCCTCTTCTACTCGTGAAGAAATTCATCTTTTTGATGATTTTGAGTTTGCCTCAGTTTATTACACTATTACATACAGATGGTATGAAAAGGAAAATAGATGCTAACTTTTTCTTATGAGACAGGAAGAGAAACATCCAGCTACGGGTCAGTTTGACTCCCTCTTTTATGTAACATGTCTTCCTGGTTATGATTTTGGTTTTTCTCTCCATTCTGTATAAGAAATACAGGTATTATTGGAATGTCTGTAACCTGGACTCAGGACTGTCAGGTCTCAACAGCACTGTCCTGTTGCTAGCCCCTGGGAGTTGGGAATGGATAGCAATGGTTATTTAGCTCCAGGACAAAGTCTTATTTTACCCTCCAGGTCTTTTGGCACAGAAGGTATATTTATACACTTCCACTAATACTAAAGTTTAAACGCTCTCCATCCAGTAATTTGTTGTGTTCTTTCTATTGAACAGAAAGAATTTCAGATATATCTTTTTTACTCTAAACTCATTCCCTCCATGTTCCCACTGGGTTTTAAGTTAAAAAGCCAACCACTTTTCCATTTTGGTGGGTTTGTATCTGGAGCAAGTACACAGTGCTTCTATTTCAACTCTATTTTGAGATTTTTTTCAAAAGAAACATTTTTAAAAGAAAAATTTTCCCGCTGGAGTAAATGATTTACCAGCCAGGCAAAAGAGCCAGGACATTGCTCATATTAAATCTTGGAACATTCAAAATTCTAATGTGCCTCTGAAGTTTAGCTCTTAGAACTTTAGTTAGTACTCAACTACCTAGAGCCTAAGAAGAAGCAATACTATATAAGGAAAAGGCTGTCAATTTTTAGGATTTAAACAGTAATGGACTTTTAAAAACCATTTAGAAATTCATGTTAGATACTATCTATAGATAAGTAGTCAATTTCTTGAGGTATGCTCATTAAAAATTCTTATTTTACAATATTTACATGAACAGGTGCTCCTCCCACACATATACCAATTTATGCACACATGCACACATGCACACACACACCCTCACACACACAGCCTTTTTCCAGAATTTTATTTTCTTCAGTATGCATGATACACCTGGAATATTTTAAATAGAATGCATTAAGGAGTCAGAATCAATTCAGATTAACTTCTATGTAACCAGCTAGCAAACTAACAACATTTACATAAAAGAAGGCTGCAACTATGGAAGAGACCCACTATATCTAGAATGAAATGTATATTATGGATTTCATTGCAAAAATACTCTTATAAAGACCTTGATGACATTAAAATCTGTCTTCAAGTTTTAGACTGGTTAATTGCAAACTATTTTCCCACTTCCTTGCCCAAAATAATAAAAGCTTTGACACAGTGTTTACCAACTATTTAGAACCAGAGAATCTAAATATGAAAAGAACAATTACTGGAATCATTTGAGAAATTTTCAACAGAATATTATACCACAAAAATGGTAATACTTACAAGGTATAATCCTGTCAGTTTATCTCAAATCATCCATGTTCAGAATGAATGAGAAAGAGTACATACTTAGCTTCGAATAGAAGACAATATTTCCTTTGCTCTTGATGTTATTTCTTATTTCATTGATAGTGAAATATAAATAACTCAAACTTTGCTCATAAGTGGCAACATTTTAACTTTTTACTTCTTAGTGTGGTCCCTGGTTGAGCTTGGAAATAAAAGTCTTCAGAACTAAGAAGAGAAAGGAACTGGAAGCTGTTAACATTCTCAAATATAAAAGTGTGAAAAGGTACAAGGAACAGAGTAAGTCAGAGAAAGTTATTACTTGAGAGAACTTTACAAAATAGAAGACTAGTTAGCAGAGTTGCCACCAGAGAAAACTAGAAGTGCATGAAGTATGTCTTTCTGTTCTGGACATCTCCTGTCCATGAGCTTCCTCCCTCAAAAACTCCTCCCTGCCAATCTTTTTTTTTTTTTTAATGTTTATTTATTTTTGAGAGACAGAGAGACACAAAGCATGAGCAGGGGGAGGGGCGGTGTAGAGAGAAAGGGAAACACAGTATTCGAAGCAGGCTCCAGGCTCTGAGCGGTCAGCACAGAACCCAACGCGGGGCTTGAGCTCACAAGCTGTGAGATCGTGACCTGAGCTGAAGTTCAACGCTTAACTGACTGAGCCACCCAGGTGACCCCCCCCCCCCCCCCCCCCCCGCCAATCTTTTAGTAGTTGTTTCCAACTGGAAAGTAGTAACTTTCTTCCATTATCTTGGAGCTCTGCAATATATAACTTGCCAGATTGCTCTGTGTTAACAACAGGAAAAATACCTAAGCATCAAATATGTACAATGCATGAAAATTACCCATTCCAGGTACCATGTTTAATGGTGATAGCACTCCCATTTGTTTCTCCAGTAGAAGGAATTTGTGGACAGATTAGAAAGGCAAAACATTGGGAGCTTTTTAAGGGTAAGATATCTAAAATCAAGTATAGCCTTGTGACTTTCCTTGAATTACACTGTTCAACATACCTGCTGATTTTATGTAGCTTTGTCCATGGTCCATGACTTAGACTTTGAGAAAACAAGAAAATAAGATGGCTTCATGGTCTTCTAATCACCAGTGTTTTTTGGTTATACTGGGTGAAAAATCCAAATTCTCAGCAGGTTAGAGGAGTCCTGGATTTATAAGGTAATTTTTTATCCTTCAAATTGATTCTTATTTACTTATTTATTTATTTTAATAGTTTATTGTCAAATTGGTTTTCATATAACACCCAGTGCTTCTCCCCACAAGTGCCCCCCACTATGACCATCACCCCCTCCCTCCCTCCCCCTTCAATCCATGGTTCAGCAGTCTCCCTTGATCTATGTCCCTCACTCTCCCCCACTCTCTTTCCCCCTTCCTTTCCCCATGGTCCCCTGCCAGGTCTCTCCTGTTAGACTTATGAGTGCAAACATATGGTATCTGTCCTTCTCTGCCTGACTTATTTCACTTAGCATGACACCCTCGAGGTCCATCCACTTTGCTACAAATGGCCAGATTTCATTCTTTCTCATTGCTATGTAGTACTCCATTGTATATATATATATACCACATCTTCTTGATCCATTCATCAGTTGATGGACATTTAGGCTCTTTCCATGATTTGGCTAATGTAGAAAGTGCCCCTATGAACATTGGGGTACATGTGCTCCTATGCATCAGCACCTCTGTATCCCCTGGGTAAATCCCTTGCAGTGCTATTGCTGGGTCATAGGGGAGTTCTAGGGATAGTTTTTTGAGGAGTCTCCACACTGTTTTCCAGAGCGGCTGCACCAGTTTACATGTCCACCAACAGTGTAGGAGGGTGCCCATCTCTCCACACCCTCGCCAGCATCTATAGTCTCTTGATTTGTTCATTTTAGCGACTCTGACCAGTGTGAGGTGATATCTCAGTGTGGTTTTGATTCTTAATTTCTTACTTCTCACATAGAAATATTATTTTCTCCATTCTAAGGACATAATGACTTCAAATACATAGCCTGTTCAACTTGACTTCTAAGAATCACTGCATAGACACCCACACCTAACTGAAGGTAATTTAAGAACTAATAGGAGATATACCTAAGAACTTGAAGATGGCACTTTCATTTTCAATTTGGCTGGAACGAGAAAACTGAAAATGTATATAAATAAGCCATTATAAAAATTTACCTTATTTATCATTTAAATCATGCCTTCAAAAATTTGGAATTGACATTTTTAAAGATCATGTGCTTGATTCATGCTCTTCAACTAATTCGACAAGTATATTAACATGATAGCTTTTCTTCTACTGAAGAACATTAATTCCTTTCATTCAGTATACTAATGGAGATACTTGAAGTCATTGTTAAAGTCAACCACACACATTCCCTTTTGACTATACAGTGACTTCTTATTAAATGAACATTTATTCAGCTCTAAACATGATGAAATGCATGACTGGAGGATGATGTCTGCTCTTAGTCCTTAAGACTTCAGTATCATTATTTTAGTAAACCTCTCAGTAAATCTTTCACAGGTGACATGGAAACAATGAAGGTACTCTTTAGAAAGCAGTTACCTGAACTCTGCTAACCTTCATCCGGACAGATGAATGTGAAATGCCTTGTCTTTGATAACAAGTGCAAAACATTTATGGATAAAACCATTAGGTTCTTTCACTTCTAGACTGTTGCAATCTGCTGTTTAAGGACAACCTAACAGGGAGAAAAATACAGACACATTTTAGTTTGTTTGGATTCTATTTTTAATTTCTTCCTTTTAATTTTTACTTGTTACAGACTTCAGTTTAATTAGAAACCTGTAGTGGATGCTGTAGTGTGCTGCCCAGGTTCCTCTTCCAGGAATGAGGTTTGTGAGATTTAGCTTTTTTTTTTTTTTAAAGAAGCTTATTTATTTTGATAGAAAGACAGAGAGAGAGCATGAGCAGGGGAGGGACAGAAAGAGACTCCCAAGCAGGTTCTACACTGACAGAATGGAACCTGACTCAGGACTCAATATCAGGAAATCATGAAATCATGACCTGAGCCAAAATCAAGAGTCAGAAGGTTGACTGACTGAGCCACCCTGTCTCCCCGAGAGATTTGTCTCTTGATGGCTCTCAGTTGAAATATCCCTAGCCAAAGAGAGCCTTCTGCTCAAGGCCAAGCCCTTTCCCTGAGGTCAGCTGCATCAAATGACTAGTTAGTTGACTTCTCCAGGCATGGGTGTGCATATCCCACTCCCTTGCCTAAAGGCAGCACAGCTCTGAGGACTCCATCCCTGCTCCAGAGTACCTAGTAATTGGGTGAGCCTTTGTTGTGACTTCAACCATTTTAAACCTTCTTACGCTGTCCTACAAACCTTCCGAAACAACTTCCCTACATGCAAATGTCTATTTCATAGAGAACGGACTTAAAACAAATGATGGTACTCTTATATACAATATAATGCAGATTTGAAAATCACAATCACTTTTTGATAACCTAGACCGGTATTTCAAAGAGAAAGTTTAGAGTATGGAGTGGAGTGAGATTAAGTGGCAACAATCATAAAAGTTTTTTCTCCGGAAGTGGGGGACACAATAGAGCTGTTGAATCCAAGAGTTATCAGTCAACAAAAATCTTCCCATGAAGTAACTGATCTACTGTTGAAAGAGCACTGGACAGGAAGAAGACACTTGCTGTTCAGTCGTCCAAACAGTGTGGGACCCTGGGCAAGTTGGCTTCTTTATAAAAGATTAGACTGTTTTGAAGGTCCCTTCCAATTACATGTGTCTGTGATTTTTTTTCCAGGCTTATGAAGGAAGTGCTACTTATACTTAATTGTTAAAAATTATTAGGACAATACTTAATTTCTGTATAGGTGTCTTCCTTGAGAATGCCAGAGACCGAATAACAGGACTGAATGGCAGATTTTAAAAGGACAGTAATTCAATACAGCTGAGGAAATATCAAAGTAGCCATGATATTTATGAAGGGTTGATCCTAAGAGGGAGGATAGTATGGTGAGACAATCAGGAGGAGTCTGAGAAAATGTTATGTCAACAGGTATGTAAGTAACTGCCACAGGTGGGAAAAAAAAACCCCACAAGAAAGAAATGAGAGCTTATTTTGTCTTTCCTTTCCCATACTTCTTAGTATGCTATATTAATTCCAAATATTCACCACAACTTCAGTTTCCAGCTATGACAGACTAGACCATTCTTCCAAGAAATCCTAAAAAAGTGAAAAGCTGGATTAAAATACACACACACACACACACACACACACACACACACACACACACACATGTAATCTGAAGGCTTTAGAAAGATTCCAAGGCAACAAGGACTTGAGGGCCAGATTGCTGAAGAGAAGGAAAAGTGAGTGACTGCAAAATGCATTACTAATTTTCCTCTCAAAGCATTTGCCAGTTGGTAAGTGATGATTGAGAGGCTAGAAATCTGCCCAGAAATTTGAGGCAAAAATGGAAGTCAGAGATCATTATGGAGGACAGACCTAGTTAACAATCCAGGATTTCCGTTGTGACTCCTGAAGAGTTTACTTATTAACAGTAGTGACAAACCAGGAATAGACTGGCTCACACACAGGCTAAACTCCGCTTCAAACTAGCTCAATTTCAACTTCAGACTGGATTAAGGTAAATTTCCTTTATCCTAACTGCCTACCAGAAGCCAAATGTTTCTAGAATTTTTCATATCCTATGTACAGCATTCATTTATAAATTTTCCAGGCTATAGGAAATAAGAACAAATGCCTAATAGGGGAAAAAAAAAAAAAAAGAAGATACCAGTAAAGGTCTTTAGCAAATTCAGCTATTGGAGTCATCAAATACTGACCATTTGTTAACCTGTGAGGACCCTAGTTCCTCATTCTTCCTAAGACCTCTGATGTATTCAAGGTGATAGGAGGTAGTTTCACATAATAGTTTATGCTAATATATGAGGAGAACTTTTCTTTCATCTCCTTCAACTCTTTGATGAACTTTAATAGTGCTTCAAGGGAAATAACTAGTTATTTGCGTAACTCCAAAGAGATAGTGGGAATTTCAGGCTACGGAGGAAAAAATATTGGTAAAATGGCAATATATGAGAGCAATATTTCTGGGGACAGGAAAGGCACCTGAGAATCCAATAATGGCTTTAGACAGGGAGCTACTCAGCCTGCCTACGTGAAGGTAAATGGTTACAAGCCCCTCTGATTTTCTTTGGTTTTTCTTCATACTACAGCTGCTTTACACCTCCAGATCTTTCTCTGTGTTTCATGCAGTTCTGTTGTTTTAAAACACTGATGAGGTATGATGTGCTTTCAGGAAAGCAGCTGTAAATCTATCAAATCTGCCAGAGTCAGTATCGAATCCACCAAGGCATGCTTGCTGGCATAAGAAATGCAGATTACTTTCTGTTGGCTATGCTTGGATAAAGACACAACTTGCTTAAGGAATCTGAAAAGATGAAGGACACAGGGCTCTTGTTTTTTAGAGAAAGGAGATATGACATAAAATAATATTCCTAGGTCCAAAGACAAGAGAGCCTTTATTTATTTATTTGTTTGTTTGTTTATTTATTCATTCGTTCATTCATTTATTTATTTAGTAAGTGATAGTGTTGAAAGGTTTATCAAAATAAGAGGTAAAACAAAAAAACCCAGTTGGAAGATTGAATAGTTGAGTCCAATAGAGCTATTATTCTGTCAGCGTTGACATGATAAATTCCCACCTTTGGGTGTTTATAAAATCCAGTTAGACCTAAAACAAAACACACTAGACTCTAGCCAGCAAGCAATTAAAAACATCTTTCAATCATTTTTAGCTCTAGGCCTTGCAAATTGCACTGCCACCAAATGACCCTGAATGTTTCCAGCTTCATTTACCTGGGATTGAACTGGATTTCTTTCAGACACAGTCGTGGCACATTTAAGTACGACAGACAAAATGCTCTTCAAAGATATTTTAATACGGATGAATGTAGGCCTTAAACTTCATCACTCCTGTCAGGCGATCGCCAGTGGTTATCCTTTGAATCAAGCAGGTTTACTAAATACTTTATAAGTACTGAGCTTCATTTGAGTAATGTTCAGCATTTTAAAGAGCTGAAATTAAGACTGTAAATGAAGATTCCGAGGCAACAGAAACTACGTGTAATCGTCCCAGTGCTCACATAGAGGCCAGCACAACGTTGGTGCTGAAGTACTAGACTGGATCAGTCAGCCTTACCCTTTTCCAGCACTGCTGTATAAACGTTGCAGAGTCCTATCGATTTGTCTGAGAGAGAATAGAAAAATATGGGAGAAGACAACAGTAAAAAAAACAAAGACCTAGTAAAAGAAAAAAACCCAGAAAAATAAAGTGGGGAAACAGAAAAGATGAGCAGACACAGGCGACCCAGAGGCAGACGCATACGAAGGTTTATAACTTCTTCAGAGGACGTTATGCTCCTTGCTATAAGGGTAATCAGGACCACACATTTAACTGGTAATCATTAATTCAACAAATAAATAAGAATAACAACAATAATAGTATATTGTGTGATAAAAGGAAAACCACAAAAAAACCCTTGAAATAATAACACGATCACACAGATTAGACAAGTTTGGAGTTTCAAGATCTTTGTATTGTTTGAGAGAATGATAAAGATACTTATTGATTTCAGACTTGAAAAAGATAATAGCTCCTGATAGAAAGTTTAAAGCAACTACAAACAGAATTGGATTGTGGTATATATTCTCCAAATTTGTAGTTAAGAGAGATGGAATAAAAAAAGACATAAACAATCAAAAGTGTGTTGGGGGGAGCAAGAAAGGAGAAAAAAAAGCAATATGAAAGGCAAATATAAGGTCACAGAAATAAATTCATATTTATCAATACTGTCATGGATACAAACGGATAAATGCTTCAGTTGAAAAATTGGCAGATTGGGCCAGTTTTTTGTTTGTTTGTTTCTCAGACTGGCTTTAAAAACATACACATAGGCAAATCACTATATTCTATTGATGAGAAGTACATCTAAAACATCATGATCCGGAAATTCTGAAAACCAAAAAGTAGAAAAAGATATTTCTTATAAGGAAAATTTAAAAGTCAAAGGTAAGGGGCTCCTGGTTGGCTCAGTCGGTTAAGCATCTGACTCTTCATTTCCACTCAGGTCATGTTCCCAAGGTCATGAGATCAAGCCTCACATTTGGCTCTGTGCTGAGCTTGGAGCCTGCTTAAGATGCTCTCTCTCTCTCTCTCTCTCTCTCTCTGGGCCTGAGTGGTTCAGTTGATTAAGCATCCAACTTCAGCTCAGGTCATGATCGCACAGTCAGTGAGTTAAGCCTAACTTTGGGGTCTCTGCTGTCAGCCTGCTTCGGATCCTCTGTCTCCCTTTCTCTGCCCCTCTTCCACTTTCTCTCTCTCTCTCTCCTCTCTCTCTCTCTCTGTCTCTCTGTCTCTCTCTCTCTCTCTCACCAAAACAAATACACGTTAAAAAATGACTCTCTCAAAAAAAAGTCAAAGGGCACAAAATGATATTCCTAACAAAATGAAAATTGGTATACTTACATTAACATACAGAGAAAGCTATAAGGCAAAAAAACATTATTAAAGATAAACAAGATCAGAGTATAATTTTTAAAAGTATTAATACACCACATTTTAAACTTGGTTGTATCAAATAATGAAACTTCAAAATACATTAAGCAAGAACTGTTAGATCTGCAAAAGAAATATACAAATCCAAAGCATAATGAGACTCTTAATCATATTTGTTGGTAATTGATAAATCAAGTGTACAAAAAATTCATACATTTACTAAAAATGTAGGCTAATGGTCCAGTGCTTAAGTGTCATTGTAGTTGTATGCTTTCACAAAGCATAACTATTTGTAAGAGACTTTCACAAATATACTCTGGACAGAAGTAAGCAAATTACTTATAAGACAATGTCATTTCAGACATAATTATTTTATGATTAGTTTTTGAAAAATGGAGTTTGGCATAATTTACAATTCATTCAACATTCATGGAGGCTGAATATCACAGAAATAAGGTGCACTTCATAGTTTGCAAGTGGTTTTGTGTTTTAGCTATGAAGATTAGTTACCAGAGCCATGCTTGGTCTTAACAAGTAGACTTTTTATGTATGCACATTCAAAGTCTCTTAAATCTTTCTGGGCCTCTTCATTTGCAGATAGGAGTGAAAGCTGTAACAAGGTACTTCATATCATGCATCCACATATGATGCCCAATTTTTAAAAGAAATCTCCAATTTCTTTCAGACCAAAGAAAGACTTGCAACAGGGCCATGTAGATGAAGAAGTTCCAAATGTAGGGGATCCATCCTCAAGTGTCTTCCATTTCTTTCTTTCTTTCTTTCTTTCTTTCTTTCTTTCTTTCTTTCTTTCTTTCTTTCTTTTTCTTTCTTTCTTCCTTCCTTCCTCCCTTCCTTCCTTCCTTCCTTCCTTCCTTTCTTCCTTCCTTTCTTTTCTTTTTTTTTTTTTTTTTTTTTTAGTTTATTTTGAGAGAGAAAGAAAGAGAGCATGGGCAGGGGAGGGGAAGAGAGGGAGAAAGAGAGAATCCCAAGCAGGCTCCATGCTGTAAGCGTGGAACCCAATGTGAGGCTCAGACTCACAAACCATGGGATCATGACCTGAGCCAAAATCTGGAGTCAGATGCTTAACTGAGCCACGCAGGAGCCCCAAGTGTCTTCCATTTCATCTCCTTGTTTAGTTTCAACTTGAGCCCTTCATCTGAAATCACATGGCTCTGCCTCATTGGGCTTCTAGTTGGCACTCTGCTCTCTTTGCTGCCTGGCACTTGGACAATTTTAACCCTGCCAAACTCAATTACTTTCTATATAGAATGGAAGTCATAGTATCTAACTGATTGCATTGTTGTGAATTTTAAGTGAGATATATTCAAAAAACTTTACCACGGGATATTAATATTATTCTCTCTTCCCCCCACCCCCCCTTGCTCCTGTCACTCCTAATACCCCCATAAGAGGACTAAGACTGATGTTCTCCATCTATGAGGTCATGTTATATGCTCACCCTAACTCAGGCATCTACGCTTCATTCTTTCAGTGTCTATGCAGTGGGTCATAGTCTGGGTAACTGAGATGCCAAGCTTACAGCCAGGGAAGCTACATTATGTTTTTCTTTCTATAGCCAATGTTACTATTGCATTGTTTTGTGTTCACTGAACACCAGATCACTATTATTATTATCATCATTTCAACTGATGATGATGATAATAAGACAATCTCAGGATTTTGCAGATGATGTCAGCTCTCCTTAGGCTGTTTGCCTGTTTTTGCCCTATTTTCTCAGTTTGACCTAAAACAGATCCCTGAGTTATCTCTTAGTTGATAATATCTTTCCTAACTCATTTGATTTCACTCATTTTTCCCCTCCAGATTTTAAATGATGAACAAGTTCTGTACAGACTCTTCTCAGAACTGATTTGGTTTAGATTCAGTAGCAGTCTTGCAGGATCATGGAGAGACTGCTAAGTTTAATGCCACAATCATCTCAGCTCCTACAGAGTATTCATTTCATTGTCAGCTGGTGGGAACAGGCAATTGCTGTGCTCTAAGGCTGATTCCCTTCAGTAATGAAGCAAGGCACTGGGACATTTTCATTTCTGAATTCCAAGTGAGTACATATTGTCATTTCAGATGCTATTCTAAGAGCTATCATTTGCTGGAGTGCATCTGGTACCACATTTATTTACAGCATTCTAATTTTTCTTTAAAACTTAGGGAATGTGGGAAGAAACTGAGGTATTGATTTTGGATATGTAGAGCTCAGCTAGTAAGATAGGGTCAAGTTGTATTCTCCAAAGGAAAAAGGCTCAATTTCTCATCATTTCTGATACTGAAGACAGCATCAGAAATAATAATTGAAAATAGGTAATAGACAATCATCCAGAGGGTTTATTTGATAGCAAAGAGATGTCTGAGTCCCAGGGAGAGAAAATCAAGTTGTAAGCGAGGCGAAGTGCTACCAGGCAGTAATAATGGGAAATTGTGCAACTTTTTACTTTGATACTGACACATTTCTTATCCTGCTCTAAATGAGATGGTGAGCACTAGTATACTGTTAAAAAATGAAGGAAAAGAAAATGGAAGAATATTATAAGATGATAATTGCCTTACCCTGAGAAAAAGCCATAAACCAAAGGAAAACTAGCACAACATTGAAAGGTGAATTTCATATAATTAAACAAGTAACTGAAGATGTAAAAGACAATCACAAATCAGAAATTCAAGAACTCTGAAATTGCCAACAACTGTATATGATGTTAGATAAAAGTAGAGTAACATTTTTAAGAATTTCAAGGAAGAATATGTGATCCAGGAGTTTTATATGCGGTCCTTCAGTTTTCACAACTATAGAAAACTCATTTTAAACATGTAAGAACTCAGGGACTATTGCACTCACAGGTTCTTTCTTCCTGTGGAATCTGCTAGAGAACAGGCTTCATCCAATCAAGAGATAATTTTAGCCAAAAGCCTTCTAGTGTGTACTGTTACATATAACATAAGAGTAAAATAACAATAAGGTCAGAATGTAAATGGTAAATCCTCTGAATAAATAGAAATACCACAACTAAAAAGTGGGAGAGGAAGGTATAAAGCTAACAACTGTACAAAAGGGATAAGGAAAACATTAAACACTTGTGAAATATAAAACATTATTTTCAAACAAATGGTACGATATTCCATATTCTTAGAAAGGAAGGATGAAAAATCATCAGGATGTTAAATCTATCCAAGATAATAATAAAACTGACCCCAATGAAAATACCGTTTTTTTTTTTAAACAGAGTAAGATAGATTGAATCTGAAGTTTATATGAAAAAAATTAATCAAGCTTTGATAGCTACAAAAAAGGTGTGGGGGGAAGGAAGGCAATGGGAAATGAGGCTAGCACTAGTAGTTGCTAACACATACTGTGTAGCTTCTAATTAAAACAGTGTTGGAGAGGCAAGTAAGTGGACTGACTGATGATCCAAACGAACACAATAGAAAACCCCCAAATAGACTCCAAATGCAGGATCATTTATTCATCTTTATCACTGGAGAAAAGATAATTTAACAAATTATGTTGGGTTAACTGGAGAAACATTGGAAAAACATAAAGTTGTATCCTTAACTCAAACTATATGCGAGAATAAACTCCTCTGATTGACCAGAGATATGAATATTTAAAAAAATGAAAATGAAAAAGAAATTATACATGCACTAAAAAAAGGGAATTCCTCTATAAAATGGAAATGGAAGAACTTTCCTAGTTATCATAAAAACTCTGCTTAAAATTATTAGAGAAAAGAATGATAAATTTGGCCTCAAAAATGTATAAGCAAAGAAAAAAAAACAAACCCAAATTAAAAAAATATATAAAATATTTAGAAAGGAAAAGAAAAGATGATTTGCCTTGCCCCTAAGATTTTTCTTTGTCTCAATTAGATCTTAAGTGGTTTTGAATAAGTAGGTTATATGAAACAATGTCTAAATTTCCTTTAATCTTAATATTTCAGAATTATGGTATGCATGGACTGCCTAAATAAGAGAGAAAGGAAGTTATATTCTTGAAATAGATTTTGCTCTCCTTTTTTTGTTCTTTCTGATAATCTGATCACTTCAGTTTAACCTCTGTCTAATAAAATGCAGGATGTATTCCCACTATTTCTTCTTTTTGTGTGACCCTGATAGACTTTACTCTTCATTCCTCTCAATATGATGATCATACTGTCAGTCCATGAGCAACTATTCAAGCCTCATGGATTAGAATTTCTGTTTCCCTGGGGTGCCTGGGCGGCTCAGTTGGTTAAGCATTCGACTTTTGATCTCTGCTCAGGTCATCATCTCTTGTTTGTGGGACTGAGCCCTGCATTGGGCTCGGGGCTGACCACACGGAGCCTGCTTCGGATTCTCTGTCTCTCTGTCTCTCTCTGCTCCTAACCTGCTCATGAACGTGCTTTCTCTCTCTCAAAATAAAATAATAAACTTAAAAAAAAAGAATTTCTGATTCTTCAAGCCTTCTAGCATCCAAGTACTTTGGAACTTCAGAGTGAATAGTCAACAGCTGATTAGAATCCCTGGGTTTGTGGAATGCAGGGTAATACAGTTAATTCAGAGAACTTTAGCCTTGGGAAAGGTCGTAGAAAAAGAAAATATCCTGTAACAAGAAATAAGTTCCATGACCTTTGACTGTGATGCATATAAATGGTAGTTTGGGATAAGGAAGTGTAAAAGGGTGAAGAAGCAGAGGTAGAAATGAAACAATATTGCTATCAGAAATTATTTTTGTCAGTGATGATGACTGTAGTTACAAGAGTTTTCATGAAGGAAAAAGGAAGCTGATTATGATTTTTCTAAATAAATATTCAACTTTACCCATTTGTAATATATTTATTCCAAAAATGGTTTGAGTTTGCTTAAAAATAAAAGATACATTTACAAAGAAAAAAATTATATGGTGTCTGAGGACTGAGGATAATTATATATAATACCTTGGATATAAACAGTTTAAGGATTATTTACTCATATTAGACATGATATTGTAAAAGCAGAAGCTGAAAAAATGAGAAAAATATATTGAGCTATATAATTTTCATTGTCATTTAAAAGTAAGCACATATTTTTTTTTGGAGTGATGGTTTTATTTTATTTATTTATTTATTTTTGGGACAACATCTTTTTAAGAGAGAGAGGGTTTTTATTTTTTTTCTGTTGTTAAATTCTTTGAGAAGTTTATCTGAAAGATCCTAAAATAGGAACAGGGAAGGAAATATTAAGAAGTGGGTCTGTAACTGGTTTCGTCTTTCCTCAGGGCTGCCTGAGGTAGGATTGACCTGAACCTCGCAAACACTGACTTACGGAATGTACAGCTGAAAGGCAAACGAGAATTTAACAGGACTGCTGTTAGAATTGTATATGTAGTTTATCTAGTTTGAGTTGTATTAATAAATCTGAAATTTATGGAATTATGTGCCGTAGTCGTGACAAAGAATAAAATTTACTTATGTAACTAGAGCAGGTCTGTGTGATTGAGGCATATAAGAGACCCCAAACTCAGTGGTTTTCCTGTTTTTGGCCACCCAGAAGATGGCATACGTCCGATACCAAATGAACTCAAGTACAGAAAAGGGTATTCTAAGACCTGCCTCTGATGTTTGGGGCCTCATGGATATTGATGCTGCTTGTATTATTGTTTTGATTCCTTTGTGAATCATTAATCATTAATAAAGCTTGAGACTGAGGATGATTCTTATTTCATTGATTGATAATTCAGGCATTTGTGATTGTGCAGGAGTAGCAAACAGTGTAAGCAGCAGTATCTCACTTTGTTTCAGAAAGGGCACTGCCACCTTCTTCACATGAGTGTTTTTTATAGACAACATTTATAGCTCCTGAGGACCCAACATAGTGAAAACAAACTGTTTCTATAAGGACTCAGATTTCCCTGGGACAAACGTGGCTGCTTGGAGGCTGGACTCAGTTTAAGGCTAGAATTACAGAAATCTAGAGCAATGAATCACTAGCCTGCTTATAGACTCTCCTTCAAACACTAAGTCTTTTTTTTTTTTAATAATAGTTTATTGTCCAGTTGGTTTCCACATAACACCCAGTGCTTCTCCCCACAAGTGCCCCCCACCATGACCATCACCCCCTTTCTTCCCTCCCTCTCCCCCTTCAGTCCACGGTTCATTTTCAGTATTCAATATTCTCTCATGATTTGTGTCCCTCACTCTCCCCAGCTCTCTTTCCCCCTTCCTCTCCCTATG